>NC_081404.1:1837500-1932500 GCF_030684315.1 Stegostoma tigrinum
ACACACACATACACACGCACTTTCCTAGACAAACACATGCAATTTCCTACACACACACACTTTCCTACACACACACTCTCCTACGCACACACACACGCACTTTCCGACACACACACACTTTCCAACACACACACACGTTCCTACACACACACACACACAGACACACTTTCCTACACACACACACACATTCACAGACACACACTTTCCTGCACACACACACACACACACACACTTTCCTACACACACACTTTCCTACACACACACAAACCTTCCTAGACACACACACTTTCCTACACACACACACCCTTTCCTAAACACACACGCACGCACTTTCACACTTACACACACACACTCTCACACACACACACACACACTCTCTCTCTCACACACACACACACACTTTCCCTCACACACACGCTTTCCTACACACACACACACACACACACACACACACACACACACACACACACTTTCCTACCTGCACACGCACCCACTTTCCCACACGCACCCACTTTCCTAAACACACACACACACACACGCGCGCACCCACTTTCCTGCACACACACACACACACACACACACACACACACATACACACACGCACACCCACTTTCCTACACACACACACGCACGCACTTTCCTACACACAAACACACACGCACTTTCCCACACACACAAACACGCACGCACTTTCCCACACTAACTTGATTGAATTTTTTTGAAGAGGTGACCAAGAAGATTGATGAAAGCAGAATGGTAGATGTTGTCTATATGGACTTCCACAAAGCATTCGATAAGGTTTTGTATGGTAAACTGGTTAGTAAGGTTCGGTCACATGGGATCAAGGGCAGCTAGCCAATTGGATACAAAATTGGCTTGAAGGTAGGAGACAGAGGGTGACGGTGGAGGGTTGCTTTTCAGACTGGAGGTCTGTTACTAGTAGTGTGCCACAAGGATTGGTCCTGTGTTCACTGTTTTTCGACATTTATATAAATGATTTAGATGTGAATATAGGAGGTATGGTTAGTATGTTTGCAGGTGACACCAAAATATGTGGTGCAGTGGATGGCAAAGAAGATTACCTCAGAGCACAACAGAACCTTGATCAGACGGGCCAATGAGTGGCAGGTGAAATTTAATTGAGATAAAATGTGAAGTATTGCATTTTGCTAAAGCAAAGCAAGGCAGGACTTATACACTTAATGTTAGGGTCCTGGAGAGTGTTGCTGAACAAAGAGACCCAGGGGTGCACAGTTCCTTGGAAGTAGAACCGCAGGAAGGCAGGGTGATGAAGAAAGTCCCAGATGATTGGAAAATTGCTGTGTAACCCCCTTGTTTAAGAAAGGATCAAGGCAAAAGATGGAAAATTACAGGCCGATTAGCCTGACCTCGGTAGTTAGTAAAATTCTAGAATCCGTTGTCAAGGATGAGATTTCTAAATTCCTGGAAGTGCAGGGTCAGATTAAAACAAGTCAGCATGGATTTAGTAAGGGAAGGTCGTGCCTGACAAACCTGTTATAATTCTTTGAAGAGGTAACAAGTATGTTAGACCAGGGAAACCCAGTAGATGTTATCTATCTAGACTTCCAAAAGACCTTTGATAAGGTGCCTCACGGGAGGCTGCTGAGCAAGGTGAGGGCCCATGGTGTTCGAGGTGAGCTACTGGCTTGAATTGAGGATTGGCTGTCTGACAGAAGGCAGAGAGTTGGGGTAAAAGGCTCTTTTTCAGAATGGCAACCGGTGACGAGTGGTGTCCCGCAGGGTTCAGTGTTGGGGCCACAGCTGTTCACCTTGTATATTAATGATCTGGATGAAGGGACTAGGGGCATTCTGGCGAAGTTTGCCGATGATGCGAAGATAGGTGGACAGGCAGGTTGTACTGAGGAGGTGGGGAAGCTGCAGAAAGATTTAGACAGTTTAGGAGAGTGGTCCAGGAAATGGCTGATGAAATTCAATGTGTGCAAATGTGAGGTTTTGCACTTTGGAATAAAGAATCCAAGCATGGACTATTTTCTAAATGGTGAGAAAATTCATAAAGCAGAAGTACAAAGGGATCTGGGAGTGCTGGTCCAGGATTCTCTAAGGTTAACTTGCAGGTAGAGTCCGTGATTAAGAAAGCGAACGTAATGTTGTTGTTTATCTCAAGAGAGTTGGAATATAAAAGCAGCGATGTGCTTCTAAGACTTTATAAAGCTCCAGTTAGGCTCCATTTAGAATACTGTGTCCAATTTTGGGCCCCACACCTCAGGAAGGACATACTTGCCCTGGAACGTGTCCAGCAGAGATTCACACAGATGATCCCTGGAATGGTAGGTTTAACGTATGATGAACGGCTAAGGATCCTAGGATTGTATTCATTAGAGTTTAGAAGGTTGAGGAGAGATCTAATAGAAACTTACAAGATAATGTGTGGCTTAGAAGGGGTGGACGCTGGGAAGTTGTTTCCGTTAGGCGGGGAGACTAGGACCCGTGGGCATAGCCTTAAAATTAGAGGGGGTAAATAAAACTGGAATGAGACAACATTTCTTCAGCCAGAGTGTGGTGGGCTTGTGGAATTCATTGCCACGGAGTGCGGTGGAGGCCGGGATGTTAGATGCCTTCAAGGCAGAGATCGACAAATTCTTGATTTCACCAGGAATCAAGGGCTACGGGGAGAGTGCAGGGAAGTGGAGTTGGAATGCCCATCAGCCGTGATTTAAATGGGGGACTGAACTTGATGGGCCGAATGGCCTTGCTTCCGCTCCTATGTCTTATGGTCTTATGTGTTTGGCATGCTTGCCTTCATTGGTGCTAACGTTTGAATATATTGTTATAGGGGAGGTCATATATTGGTGAGGTCACTTTTGGAATACTATTCTGGTCACCCTTCCTTTGGATGCTTTAAACTTGAGAGATTACACAAAAGACTTACAAGAATGTTGCCAGGACTGGAGGGTTTGAGCTATAGGGAGAGACTGAATAGGCTGGGTTTTGTTTTCCCTGGAGCGTTGGAGACTAAGGGGTGATCTTACAGAGGTTTATAAAATCATGAGGGGCATGGATAGGGTGAATAGCCAAGATCTTTTTCCGAAGGTGGGCGAGTCCAAAACTAGAGGGCATAGGTTTAAATTGAGAGGGAAAAGACTGAAAAAGGACTGGAGGGCTTTTTTAAAGCAGAGGGTGGTGCATGAATGGAATAAGCTGCCAGAGGAAGTGGTGGAGAAGGGTGCAATTATGACATTTTAAAAGGTATCTGGATGGGCATATGAACAGGAAGTATTTGGAGTGATATGGGCCAAATGCTGCAAAATGAGACTAGGTCAGATTGGGATGTCTGATTGGTGCAGATGAGTTGGACCAAAAGGTCTGTTGCTGTGTTGTATGATTGGATGACTATGGCTCTATGCCAGAGGAAGGGGTACATGAAGGTACTGTTACAACATGTAAAAGACATTTGGACAAGTATATGAATAGGAATAGGATAGGTTGAGAGAGATATGAGCCAAATGCAGACAGTGGGGCTCGTTTAGTTTTGGAAAATTGATTGGCATGGATGAGTTGTATGGCTTGCTGTATGGCTCTGTAAGTCTCTTTAACTTCCAAACCAAAATCCATAATATATGTCAGAGTACAAAAATATATGCTTTATACAAAACTATTACACATTTGCACTTAGGATAGTATAACTACACAGAACAGTTTTATCAAACTAACCAGATCCTGACAACAGTAATTTTGTGGCAGAAATGAATCAGCATACAATTCTATGCATGGTACAAACTCAACAAAAATTAGTGGAAATAAAAAATACTGAATGGATACATTTGCTATTTTTCGCCCCACATTTGTTCATATTCTGTGGGCTGGAGTTACCAGAAAACCAGGCTAGTTGAAATCAAACATTCTTACCTAGACACTGGCTGCAATAGCTCTCCTTGGTCCCTTGACCTCAGATCTAGTATTCATAGTTAGTGTTTACTGTAGTTATGAACATTGCAAAACATCTTGCGGGGGGGGGGGGGGGGGGGGGGGGAAATACCTGAATCCAGGGATGGCCTTTGCAAAGCCAACTACTTTCTGTATGCTGTAAGAGACCAGATCAGCCAGATGAGGCAGCATAGTTAGTTTTTCATTCCTCTTGGGACTGTTAATGCCATCATGAAACATCCCAAAGATGGATAAATCCAATTTTGGTAGCTCCGACATATCTGTACAAATCATAGAGTAAAATCCAATGAGATAATTATCCTCGATAATCTTGTGCAACAATCCTGATATCTATCTGAAATACAGTGAACAGCCCACCTAATATACACAGTTGACAGCAATTACTGATGGAAGTAAAAGCTAAATTTGTTGTCTGAAGGCATTGTTTTTAGTCCCCATGAGGAACTCCATTCTCTGACTGTGGTCTTCATCCCTGGAGCCAGCCTGTTAGTGAGGCAGACCACTTAGAACCTTGATGTTGTGTTTGACTCAGAGATGAGTTTCAGAACACATATCCACAACATAACCAAGATTGCCTACTTCTATTTCTCAAATATATAAGCAGATAGTGGGTGGTGAGTGAAGAAGGGATGGAAGACCTTCAGAGTAGCTGGAGGTTTGAAGATGGAGAACATAACTCTTGTACTATGTTTGAAAGAGCGGAAATAATGAGGAAGCTATCAACTTCCAATGACATGTTAAACTGAATTCCATAGTGTTCTAGTGGATCAGGTGTATGTCAACAATCCTGCGCATTACTTGTAGACTAGAGTGTTACCCCAGTGCTGTTGACTGGGAGTAAGATAAAGACTGAGAAAACTTTATAGAGGTTTACAGGGGAAGCACAGTGGCACTGTGTTTATCGTTGCTGCCTCACAGTGCCAGGGACCTGGGTTCGATTCCAACCTTAGGCGACTGTCCACATGGAGTTTGCACATTCTCCCCATGTCTGTGCTGGTTTCTCCCACAGTCCAAAGATGCATGTGTTAGGTGGATTGGCCATGCTAAATTGCCCACAGTGTTCATGGTTGTACAGGCTAGCTGGGTTAGCCATGGGAAATGCAGGGTTACAGGGATAGGGGAGGGTGGATGGATCTGGGTGGGATGCTCTTCAGACTGTCAGTGTGGACTCGATGGGCTGAATGGCCTGCTTCCACACTGTAGGCTTCTATGATTCTATAATCAACCTGGTCAGATGCATTATGACACATGTCTAGAGCAAGTGGGATTTGAACCTGGGCCTCCTGGCACATTATCACTGCGCAAGACAGCACCATCCTGTCTTCTGTGCAACCGGTGTGACTATGTTTTAACGAATGGCCACACATTAAGTAAAACCAAAAATAACTATCAAGTCAGCTTTCAATCCAGGATCTGACAACAACATCCTTGTAGAAGCATTTGCTCGTGCTGTTGGGATGAATTTCAACAAGTTCAACAGGTGAAGGGGGACACAATACACTAGTTCAGTAGTGACACAGCAAATCCTACAAAAAGAACCTAGGCAGAGGGAATTCAGATATGTTGAGTCTCAAGGGAGTAAAGGGCAGCTGAATGGCCTTGGCTTTAATGCTAGGACAATTATTGGCAAGACAGATCAATTACAGGCATGGGTTGTCACTTGGAATTGTGATGTTGTTGCTATTACAGAGAGATGGTTGACAGAGGGACTGGCAACTCAGCATTCTGGGGAACAGGATCTTCAGGCACTATAAGGGACGGTGTAAAAGAGGACGTGGTGTCACATTATTAGTTAAGGAGTCACTTACTGCAGTAAGGTGGGATGATATCTTGGAACAGTCATCAAATGACGCTTTATGGGTAGCATTTAGCAATGAAAAGGAGGCAGTCATGCTGTTAGGAACATATTATAGACACCCAAACAGTCAGCGGACAATAGAGGAGCAGATATGCAGATAACTCACCGAGGTGTGCAAAAGCAAAAATGGGGTAAATATGAGATAACAAGGTGTAGAGCTGGATGAACACTGCAGGCCAAGCAGCATCAGAGGAGCAGGAAAGCTGACGTTTCAGATCAGGTAATTTCAAATTCCACAATATTAATTGGGATAACCCTAGTATAAAGAGTTTAGAGGGACCAGTCTTAAAATATGTTTTTTATATCAACATGTAGATAGTCAAATAAGGGACGATGCAGTGCAGACCCAATTCTAGGGAAATAGCCAGACAGGTATTGAGATGGCAGTCGGAAAGCATTTTAGTGAAAGTGACAACACCGTGCATTTTCAGTTTGTTGTGGGAAAGGAGAAAGATGGTGTGCAAAAAAGGGTTTTGGATGTGTTTGCTCGCTGAGCTGGAAGGTTAGTTTTCAGACGTTTCGTCACCATTCTAGGTAACATCATCAGTGAGCCTCCAACGAAGCGCTGGTGTTATGTCCCGCTTTCTATTTATCTGGTTAGGTTTCCTTGGGTTGGTGATGTCATTCCCTGTTCTTTTCCTCAGGGGATGGTAGATTGGCTCCAAATCAATGTGTTTGTTGATGGAATTCCGGTTGGAATGCCATGCTTCTAGGAATTCTCGTGCGTGTCTCTGTTTGGCTTGTCCTAGGATGGATGTGTTGTCCCAATCAAAGTGGTGTCCTTCCTCATCTGTATGAGAGGATACGAGTGATAGTGGGTCATGTCGTTATGTGGCTAGTTGATGTTCATGTATCCTGGTGGCTAGCTTTCTGCCAGTTTGTCCAATGTAGTGTTTGTCACAGCTCTTGCAAGGTATTTTGTAGATGACATTCGTTTTATTTGTTGTCTGTGTAGGGTCTTTTAAGTTCATCAGCTGCTGTTTTAGTGTGTTGGTGGGTTTGTGGGCTACCCTGATGCCAAGAGGTCCGAGTAGTCTGGCAGTCATGTCGGAAATGTCTTTGATGTAGGGGAGAGTGGTCATGGTTTCTGGGCACGTTTTGTCTGTTTGTTTGGGTTTATTGCTGAGAAATCGGCGGACTGTGTTCATAGGGTACCCATTCTTTTTGAATACGCTGTATAGGTGATTTTCCTCTGCTCTGCGTAGTTCCTCTGTGCTGCAGTGTGTGGTGGCTCTTTGGAATAATGTTCTACTGCAGCTTCGTTTGTGGGTGTTGGGATGGTTGCTCCTGTAGTTCAGTATTTGGTCCGTATGTGTTGTTTTCCTGTAGATGCTGGTTTGAAGTTCCCCATTGACTGTTCGCTGTACTGTGACATCTAGGAATGGCAGTTTGTTGCTGTTTTCCTCCTCTTTTGTGAATTCACACACTGCAGCACAGAGGAACTACGAAGAGCAGAGGAAAATCACCTATACAGCGTATTCAAAAAGAAAGGGTACCCAATGAACACAGTCCGCCGATTTCTCAGCAACAAACCCAAACAAACAGACAAAACTGGCTCAGAAACCATAACCACTCTCCCCTACATCAAAGACATTCCCGAAATGACTGCCAGACTACTCGGACCTCTTGGCATCAGGGTAGCCCACAAACCCACCAACACAATAAAACAGCAGCTAATGAACTTAAAAGACGCTATACAGACAACAAGCAAAACGAATGTCATCTACAAAATACCTTGCAAGAACCGTGACAAACACTACATTGGACAAACTGGCAGAAAGCTAGCCACCAGGATACATGAACATCAACTAGCCACAAAACGACATGACCCACTATCACTAGTATCCTTACAGATAAGGAAGGACACCACTTTGATTGGGACAAGACATCCATCCTAGGACAAGCCAAACAGAGACACGCACGAGAATTCCGAGAAGCATGGCATTCCAACCAGAACTCCATCAACAAACACATTGACTTGGAGCCCATCTACCACCCCCTGAGAAAAAGAACAGGAAATGACATCACCAACACAGGAAATGACATCACCAACCCAAGGAAGCCCAACCAGATAAATAGAAAGCGGGACCTAACACCAGCGCTTCGTTGGAGGCTCGCTGATGATGTTACCAAGAATGATGACGAAACGTCTGAAAACAAACCTTCCAACTCAGCGAGCAAACTTACATCCAGACCCTCAACCTGAGCTACAAATCTTCTCAAAACTCGCTAAAAAGGGTTTTGTGTTGAGGGAAGGCAGATTTTATTAAAATAAGACAGGATCTGGCCAAAGTAGACTTGTGAGTAAATCTACAGCAAAACAGGAGGGGTATTCGGAAAGGAAATGGAGAGAGTACAGGCTCAACATGTTTACTTTAAGGTGAAACATAGGAGCAACAAGCTCAGAGAACCCTGGATGTCTAGGAATATTCAGGGCTGGACAAGAAGGAAAATAGAGGTGCATACCAGGGACAAAGGAAGCAAACTAATGGAGGCCCTAGTGGAGCGTAGAAAATCCAATTGGGAGCTCAAGAAAGCAATTAGGAAAAAAAAGAGAGAATATGAGACTATCCTGGTGGGCAAGATTAGGGAGAAACCCAAAATATTCTCTAAGTTTAAAGCTTTAAGCAAAGATTTGTAGCTCAGTTTGTGGGTGAGGTTGCTGCCTTGCTCACTGAGCTGGTTGGTTTTTGTTCACGTTTTATCGCCATGCTAGGCAACATCATCAGTAAGGCCTCCTACTCCGCTTGGAATTTATACTGATTGGTCCGTTATGGTGAGTCGTGTCATTTCTGGTTTTGATCTGTTTGGGTTTGTATATGGGGTCCAATTCTATCTATTTGTTGATTGCATTACAGATGGAGAACCATGCCTCTAGGAATTCCTGGGCTACTGTAGTTACATAGTTATAGTGGCCATAATGCAATTAACAAACATATAGAATTGGACCCCATATAAATCCATATAGATCAAAACCAGAAATGACAGTACTCACCATAACAGACTGGACAGTATGAATTCCAAGCAGATTAGAACAACATTACTTTATCAGAGGCTTCACTGATGATGTCCCCTAGCATGGTGACGAAACATGTGAACGAAAACAAACTAGCTCGGCGAGCAAGTCAACAACCTCACCCACAAACCGAGCTACAAATCTTTGCTAAAGCTTTAAACTTAAGAGAATATTTTAGGTTTATTCTCTAAGTTTATTAAGGGGACAGGGATAACCAAGGAAAGAGTAGGGGCCATTAGGGACCAAGGGGGTAATCTTGCATGGACCCAGAGGAGAGTAGAGTATTAAATGAATACTTCATATCTGTCTTCAAATCGGAAGAAGAAGGATGGAGGGACAAAATTTGGGAAGAACGAGCAGATTGCTATAAGAAGCAAGGAGATTTCAGCAGATTTAAAAGTGGTCAAATCCCTAGGTCGAGGTGAGTTGCATCCAGAGATGCTGTGGAAATCAGGGAAGGAAATGACAGTGGCACTGACCCAAATTTTTAAATCCTCTCTGGCCACAGGGGAGGTGCCAGAGGATTGGAGGACAGCCAATGTAGTTCTACTTTACAAGAAAGGTGATAAAGAAAAAGTGAGGAATTACAGCCCAGTGAGTCTCACATCAGTGTAGGGAAACTACTGGAGAGAATTCAGGAGAAGAAAATTAATCTCCACTAGGAGGGGCAAGGTTTGGCCAGCATTGTCAGCATAGCTTCATCACAGGGAGGTCATGTTTAATAAATCTAGTCGAAATTTTCAGAGGTAACCAAGTATGTAGATGAGAGTTGTGTAGTTTTTTTAAAATATAGTTTATATGGTTTTCAGCAAAGTCTTTGACAAGATCCCACATGGGAAACTATTATAGAACATAGAACATAGAACATTACAGCACAGTACAGGGCCTTCGGCCCTCGATGTTGTGCCGACCTGTCATACCGATCTGAAGCCCATCTAACCTACACTATTCCATGTACGTCCATATGCTTATCCTATTAGAGAAGGTAAAAGCACATGGGACCTCAGTAATTTGGCAAGTTGGATACAAAATTGGGTAAGTGATAGGAAACAGAAAGTGATGATAAAAAGCTAGTTTGTGAGACTGGGGACCAATGGACTACCGTAGGGATCAGTGCTGGGTCCCTTATTGTTTGTGATAGTCACAAATGATGGAGATGAAAATGTGGGTGGTGACACGATAAATAAGATCAAGGATGACACAAAGATTAGTTGGGTGGTTGACAGTCAGGAGGAAGGTGTTAGCTTACAAGAGGATATAGATGGGTTGGTCAGATAGGTAGATCAGTGACAGATGGAATTTAATGCTGAAAAGTGTGAGGTGATGCATTTTGAAAAAAGGGACAAGACCTGGTGGGATCAAGTGAATTCCTTCAGGAATATAGGGATATAGGAATACATTTGAGAGAGAAATCAGGAAGGCACAAAGGAGATACAAGATAAGGTAAAGGAGAATCCAAAGAGATTTACAAGTATATTAAAAGCTAAAAAGTTACTAGGGAGAGAATAGGGCCCCTTAAACATCAACATGGTTGTCTATATGTGGAATCAAATGAGATGGGTGAGATCTTAAACAAATATTTCTCATCAATATTTGTGATGGAGAAAGACATAGTAGCTAGAGAACTCAGGGAAATAATTAATGATGTCTTGAGAAGAGTCAACATTATAGAAGAGGAGGTGCTGGAGGTCTTAAAATGCATAAAAGGTAGATAAATCCCCAGGACTTGATCAAGTACATCTAAGGACATTGTGGGAAGCGGGGGAAGAAACTGGAGGGGCCCCTAGCAGAGATATTTGCATCACTGGTGAGGTGCCAGAAGACCGGAGGGTGGTAATGTTCTTCCACTATTTAAAAAGGGCTGCAAGGAAAAGTCATGGAACTACAGACAAGGGAGTCTAATGTCAGTGGTGGGTAAGTTATTGGAGGGGATTCTGAGAGATAAGATTTACATGCATTTGGAAATTCAAGGAATGAAAGTGACATCACAGGTAGACAAGATAGTGAAGAAGGCATCTGGCATGCTTGCCTTCATCAGTCAGAGCACTGAGCACAGGAATTGGACGTCATGGTACAGCTGTACAAGACATTGGTAAGGCCACATTTGGAGTACTGCATATAATTCTGGTTACTCTGCTATACGAAGGGTGTTATTAAACTCGAAGTGGTGCAAAAAATATTTCCAAGCATGTTAGCAAAACTGGAAGATTTGAGTTATAAAAAGAGGCTGGGACATTTTTTGCTGGAGCAGAGGAGGCTGGGAGATGAACTTATACGGGTTTATAAAATCAGAAGGAGGTGAATAGTCAAAGTCTTTTCCCAGGGTAGGGGAGTCCAAAACTAGGTGTCACTGGTTTAAGGTGGGAGGGGAAAAATTTAAAAGGGACCTGAGAGTCAACTTCTTCCACACAGAAGGTGGTGCATATATGTAACAAGCTGCCAGAAGAAGTGGTAGAAACGGCTACAATTGCAACATTTAAAAGACATTTGGACAGATGCACGGATAGGAAAGGTTTTGAGGGATTTGGGCCAAATGCAAGGAAGTGGGATGAGGTCAGTTTAGGAAACTTGGTTGGCATGGAAGTCTTGGGCAGAGTGGCTGTTTTCGTGCTGACTCTGTGAATGAAAATCTGAAATAAAAACAAAGTGCTGGAGAAACATGATAAGTCTGGCAACATCTGCGGAAAGAAAAACAGTTAAAACTTTGAGTTCAATATAGCTCCTCCTCAGGTGAATAGCACAGATGCGTATAAGGAAAAGTTAGATAAGCACTTAAGGGAGAAAATAACAGAAGCATAGCAAAGCATAACAAGAACATAGCAAATGTAAGTAATTGGAGAAAGAGGAGGCCCTTTAGCTGCTCAAGCCTGCCCTGTCATTCTATACTCTAAGGTGCTGATCTGTTGTTATTACAGCTAATGCTACTCATATCCATACAATATTCAAATGAGTTGGCCAGCACCAACAAATGGCCAAATGATTAAGAAATAATAAAATGTGAGGCTGGATGAACACAGCAGGCCCAGCAGCATCTCAGGAGCACAAAAGCTGACGTTTCAGGCCTAGACCCTTCATCACTAACACAATTTTAACCTCACTGCGAGGCCAAATGATTAACATTATTAGAACAGTTAGAACATAGAACATAGAGCATAGAAAAGTACAGCACAGTACAGCCCTTCGGCCCACGATGTTATGCCGTGGAATAATCCTAATCCCAAAATAAAATAACCTAACCTACATTCCCCTCAATTCACTGCTGTCCATGTGCATGTCCAGCAGTCGCTTAAATGTCACTAATGGCTCCACTTCCACGACTACCACTGGCAAACTATTCCATGCGCTCACAACTCTCTGGGTGAACAGCCTCCCACTGACGTCTCCTCTGTACCTTCCTCCTAACACCTTAAAACTATGACCCCTCGTGGCAGTCAAACCTGCCCTGGGGAAAAGTCTCCGGCTATTGACTCTATTCATGCCTCTCATTACCTTGTACACCTCGATCAGGTCACCACTCTTCCTCCTTCTCTCCAGAGAGAAAAGTCCGAGCTCAGTCAACCTCTCCTCGTAACACAAGCCCTCCAGTTCAGGCAGCAACCTGGTAAACCTCTTTTGCACCCTCTCCAAAGCCTCCATATCTTTCCCATAATAGGGCGACCAGAACTGGACACAATATTCCAAGTGTGGTCTTACCAGGGTTTTGTAGAGCTGCAGCATAACCTCACGGCTCTTAAACTCGATCCCCCTGTTAATGAAAGCCAAAACATCATATGCTTTCTTAACAACCTTATCCACCTGGGTGGCAACTTTGATGGAGCTATGCACTTGAACACCAAGATCCTGCTGTTCCTCCACACTGCCGAGAATCCTGCCTTTAATCCTATATTCAGCATTTAGGTTCAACCTTTTAAAATGCATCACTTCGCATTTATCCAGGTTGAGCTCCATCTGCCATTTCTCAGCCCAGCTCTGCATTCTGTCAATGTCTCGCTGAAGCCGGCAATAGCCCTCGATACTATCAACGGCATCTCCAACCTTTGTGTCATCAGCAAACATACTAACCCACCCCTCAACCTACTCATCCAAGTCATTTATAAAAACTACAAAGAGCAGACGCCCAAGAACAGAGCCCTGTGGGACACCACTCAGAACTGACCTCCAGGCAGAATACTTACCATCTACAACCAATCTCTGCCTCCTGTCAGCCAACCAATTCTGAATCCAGACAGCCAAGTCACCCTGTATCCCATACCTCCTGACTTTATGAATGAGCCTGCCGTGGGGAACCTTATCAAATGCCTTACTGAAGTCCATGTACGCCACATCCACTGCTCGACCCTCGTCAACCTATCTCGTGACTTCCTCAAAGAACTCAATAAGATTTGTGAGGCATGACCTGCCCTTCACAAATCCATGCTGACTCCCTTTAATCACGCTATGCTTTTCCAAATAGTCATAAATCCTATCCCTCAGAATTCTTTCCAAAACCTTGCTGACCACAGACGTAAGACTGACTGGTCTGTAATTTCCAGGGATTTCCCTATTCCCTTTCTTGAAAAGAGGAACAACATTTGCCTCACTCCAATCTTCCTGTACGACTCCCGTGGAGAGTGAGGAAGCAAAAGTCTTCGCCAGCGGCTTAGCAACCTCCTTTCTTGCTTCCCGGAGCAACCTAGGATAAATCTGGTCTGGCCCTGGGGACTTATCAATCTTAATGTTTGCCAAAATTTCCAGCACATCAACTTCCTCAATTACGATCTGTTCAAGCCTGTTTTTCTTCTCCTCAAAGTTCTCATTCACAACAAGGTCCCTTTCCTTAGTGAAAACCGAAGCACAAAACTCATTTAGGGCTTCCCCTATCTGCTCAGACTCCACGCACAAGTTCCCTACGCTATCCCTGATCGGCCCTACCTTCTCCCTGATCTCCTTCCGAGCAAGCCTATAATCCTCTAAAGTTGTGCTAGACCCTTGCTTCCACCACCTTACGTACGCTGCCTTTTTCTTTTTGACAAGAAGCACCTCTGTACCCGTCAGCCAAGGCTCCTTAATCTTACCCCTTCTTACCTGTCTCAGAGGAACAAATTTATACATCACTCACAACAACTGCTCCTTAAACAGCCTCTACATGTCTGCTGTGCCCTTTCTGTGGAACAATTGCTCCCAATCTGTACTTCCCAACTCCTGTCTGATAGTGTCATAGTTTCCTTTACCCCATTTAAATATCTTCCCCTGGTAACTGCTCCTTTCCCTTTCCATGGCTATGGTAAATGTGAAGCTGTTGTGGTCACTGTCGCCAGTTAATAGCCTTTTACATCCTCTATAAACTTCAATTAGCCTAAAACATTGCCATCCACGCACTAACTCTCAGGTCCTTCTCACCTGTCACCTTGGACTCTTACTACAATCAGCGATGTTGGTGAAATCAACAGTCAATTTAGTATTATTTGTCTTCAAATTCCTCTGTAATTCGGCCCATGGGATGGGCAGGTGATCTTTTCCAGCTGTATAACCATCTGAAATCTCTGTATCCTTCCAAATTGGCCCTCTGGGCTTCTTTAGTGAGCCTTTTCATCATCCTCAGAAGATTATGATGCAGTACTTTGAGACAATTTCTGCATCAAAAAAGATGCTACACAAGGACAAGTTGCTAATTCCAATTTTCATTTTTAGAAACTTACTTTGTGCATTCATTTCTTTACTTTACCCCAACAGAAATAAATAAAAAGAATAAGCTTATCAGCTCCTCAAGTCTGTCTTGCCATTTAATAAGATTATGACTGTTCTAAGAACATTAGACCGCACAAAACAGGGCTGCTTGATCCCTCAAGCCTCCTCTGCCATTCAACAGGATTATGGCGGATCTGACATTCCTCACATCCACTTTCCTGCCCCTTTCCCTAAAATCAATCACCCTAATGCTGATCAGGATTCATGAAGAAGATTGGAGGAGGCTTATGTGGAGTGTAAACAGTAACCCTTAATTTCCTTAGAGACAAAAAGACTGCAGAAGCTGGAATCCAAAGTAGACAAACAGGAAGCTGGAAGAACACAACAGGCCAGGCAGTGTCTGAAGGAGAGGGCAGTCAACGTTTTGGGTATCACCCTTCTTCTGGGCTGGGTGGGGGGGGGGGGTAGGGGGAGCTGCAGGGAGAGCTGTGGATTAAGGTGGGGGTAGGTGGAGATGGAATGGTTGTGAAAAGTGGACTTTAGTAGCAGGTACAGCCTGGTTTGTTGATGGGAAGGATGAACCTGGTTTGTGGCTGGAAAGGAGAGTCAGAAGGTGGAATGGAAGGGAGGTGGTGGGGCTGGAAAGGGAGGTGGGGAATGGGTGGGAAGGTTATTTGAAATTGGAGAACAAAACGTTGCGTCCTCCGGGCTGCAGGGTGCCCAGGCGTAAGATAAGGTGTTGTTCTTCAAATTTGCATGTCACTGCGACACTAGAGGAGGCTGAGGACAGACATATCGGACCGGGAGTGGGGCAGGGAGTTGAAATGGGTGGTGACCGGGAGGTTACAGGCACCTACAGCCTGGAGGACACAACATTGAGTTCTCCTAACATGTCGCACCTACCACTAGTGTCCACCTATCACCACCATTCGACCTCCACCCTCCCACTTTATCTGTAGCTCCCTCTACCCTCACATACGGTCCTGAAGAAGGGTAATACTCGAAACGTTGACTGCTCCTTTCTTCCAGATGCTGCTGCCTGGTTTGCTGTGTTCTTTCAGCCTCCTGTTTGTAACCCTTGATTTCCTGACTGATCAAAAATCTATCTATTTGAGTCTTTAAAATACACAAGGACTCTTCCCTCACAGCTCTCTGTGGCAATGAGTTCCGAAGACTCTCTGAGAGAATAAATTCTTCCTCATTTCTGTCTTAAACTGGTACCCCTTTATTCTGAGACTATGCTGTCTGGTCCTAGACTCTCCCCTGACGGGAAGCATCCTCTTAGCATTTACACTGTCAAGCTCCTTAAGAATCCTTCATGTTTCAATGAAGGCACCTCTCATTTTTTTTAAAAACTCCAGTGAGTAGAATCCTAACCTGCTTAGCCTTTGCTCATAAGATAATTCCTCCACACTGGGGATCATCTTAGTGAAACTTCTTTGAATTGCCTCCAATGAAACAATATATTTTCTTAGATAAGGGAATCACTGTGCTCCAGATGTGGTCTCCCCAGCACCTTGCACAGCAGCAGTAAGAATTCCCTACTTCTACACTTCAACCCCCTTGAAACAAGGGCCAATATTCCATGAGCCTTCCTGATTACATGCTGCCCCTATGTGCTAGCTTTCTGTGTTTTGTGCACAACTACCACCAGGTCCTTTTGTGCTGCAACTTTCTGCAGTTTCTCTCCATTTAAATAATATTGTTCTTTTGTTCTCCCTTCCAAAATATACAACTTCACATTTTCCCACATTGTACTCCATTTGTCAACGTTTTCCCACTTACTTAACCCATCAAAATCTCTCTTTATAAACTGTCTCCTTCTCACAATCTACCTTCCTACCTATTTTTGTGTAATCTGCAAACCTAGCTACAGTGCATTCACTTCCTTCCTTCAAGTCAGTAATATATATTGTAAACAGTAGCAGTCCAGCACTGATTACTGTGGATCCAACTGTACATGGGTTGCCACCCTGAAGAAGAACGCCTTATCCCCACTTGTTGTTTCCTCCCCATGGACCAATTCTCTATCTATGCCAACATACTACTGCCAATGCTGACGGCTCTTATCTTATGCCATAACTTACTGTGAGGCACTTGTCAAATGTCTTCTGGAAGTCCAAATACAATGCATCTACTGGTTCCCCTCTATCCAATCTGGTTGAGACTTCCTCAAAAAACTATTCAATTAGTCAGATACGATTTCCCTTTCATGAAGCCATGCTGACGCTCGTTGATTAGATTGTGGTTTTCCAAATGTTCTGCTATTACTTCCTTCATAATTGACTCCAATACTTTTCAACTGCCCCAGGAGTCAATTCTTCTTTTGTGCCAACTCCTCGTAGCCTGCAACTCCTCAATATTTCAAAAATCTTTCCACCTTCTCTTTAAGTACTCTGCGTGATCTAGTCTCCAATACCCTCTGAGAGAAGAACCTCCTTTAGATTTCCGTTTTAAACGAGTATTCCCTTATTCTGTAACTATGTCCCCTGGTTTGAGATTCACTCGCTAGTGGAAACATCTCAACATCTGCCCTATCCCTCAGAATCTTGTATGTTTCAATACAATCACCCTAATGCTGATAGGGTTACATAAAGAAGACTAGAGGAGGTTTGTGTGGAGTGTAAACAGCAATCTGGACCTGTTAGATTGAATAGTCTGTATCTGTGCTACAAATACTTTGTAAGTATGACATACCTATGGACAGATTGCAACCTTCCGGGATGGAAGCACTGAAGGAATCAAAAGCAAAAGAATCAGCTGAGCAGAGATTCTGTGACGCATCAGTAGAAGTGGATTGTTCGGATTCTTCCATTTTAGATTGATCCCGGACTGGTGGCTGCAACAGAAAATAAAATGTGGGCACAAGAGTGACAGAGAGGAGTTGTTAAAGTGACATGTTATTTTGTGTTTGACTGCTGTGTCAAGACCATTGCAAATGAACAAACTTATTTTATATAATAGCTTTCATGTCCCATGGCTACCCAAATCATCTCACATTCAACAAATGCCACAATAACTGTTGCTTTGCAAACAACAGCACCAGGCCTTCATAAACTTGAGGTGTCAACCTGATGAAGTTACAATACGGAACTGCTTGAATGCTCAGAGAAAGCACACAATAAAGAGAGCTAAGTCCCACTTTCGATGTATAAGTTCTACATTCTGCAGTTCTGCTACATTCAGTCATGAATATTGGTCGACACTGAAACAACTAACAAGAGGAAGAGGCTTCATGAATACCCTCCTCAATCTTGGGAGCCCAACACAAAAGACAATGATGCAGGTCTTGCTTCCACCTTCAGCCAAAAGTGCTGAGTGGATGATCTGTCTCGGCCTGCTCTTGAGTTCCCTATCATCACGGATGCCAGTTTGCAACCAATTTGAATCACTCCATGTGACATTAAAAAAGAGAAGGCAACAGATATTGCAAAGACATTGGGCTCTGACAGTACTTTGACAATAGCATTGAAGACTTGTGCTCCAGAACTTACTCCAGAACCCCTTGCCAAGCACAACACTGGCATCTATCCGATGTTGTAGAAAATCTCCCAGGCATGTCCTTTACACAGAAAGGACAAATCCAACCCTGGCAATTACTGTACCATCAGTCTACTCTCAACCACCAGCAGTATGAAAGTGGTCAGTGTTAACAGGGGCATTTGCAAAGGAATAACCTGACGCTCAGTTTGGGTTCTGTCAGGGCCACTCCGCTCCTGACTCCATTGCAGCCTTGGTCCAAACACAGACAAAACAGCTTAACTCAAGAGGGATATGAAAGTGACTACCCTTGACATCAAAGCAACATTTGACAGCGGAGATAATGGGAACTGCAGATGCTGGAGAATTCCAAGACAATAAAATGTGAGGCTGGATGAACACAGCAGGCCAAGCAGCATCTCAGGAGCACAAAAGCTGACGTTTCGGGCCTAGACCCTTCATCAGACAGCGTAGGATTTCAAGGAGCCCTAGCAAAACTGGATTCAATGGGAATCAGGGAGAAAAGTCATCATTGGTTGGAGTCATACCTAGCACAAAAGGAAGATGTTGAAGATCAAATTTCTCAGTCTAGGAACATCTCTGAATGAGTACCTTGGGGTAGAATCCCTGGCCCAACCATCTCCAGCTGCTTTAGCAATGAGCTTCCCTTCATCATAAGGTGAGAAGTAGGGATATTTAATGATGAGTGCACAATGTTCAGCACCAATTACTACTCCTCCTCTACTAAACAATCCGCATCCATTTGCAACAAGACTTGGGACAACTGACTTGGGCTGACAAGTGGCAAGTGACATTCATGCAACACAATTTTGCATAATATTGACAATTTTTCACAGAACCTGTGACGATATACATTTACATAGTGTCTGTGAGGTAACGTATTGAGAGGCGCACCATGCTGTTGAATGCCATCTTTCGGGTGAGACATTGAAGGGTAACCTTATAGAAGTTTATAAAATCACGAGGGGCATGGATACGGTAAATAGTCATGGTCTTTTTCCCCCAAGGTAGGGCAGTCCAAAACTAGAGGGACTTAGGTTTAAGGTGAATGGGGAAAGATTTAAAAGGGATCTAAGGGGCAACATTTTTTACTCAGAGGGTGGTGTGTGTATGGAATGAGCTGCCAGAGGAAGTGGTGGAGGCTGGTGCAATTACAACATTTAAAAGGCATCTGGATGGGAACATGAATAGGAAGAGTGGAAGGATATGGGCCAAATGCTGGCAAATGGGACTAGATTTCTTTAGGATAGCAGGTCAGCATGGACAAGTTGGATTGAAGGGTCTGTTTCCATGCCGCACATCTCTAAGGTTCTCAGTATCAGACAATGACCATCTCCAACAAGACAGAATCAAACATCTGTCCTTGACATTCAATGGCATTAAAATTACTAAAGTCCTCACTCTCCAATATCATTCAGAAACTGAACTGGGCCAGTTACATAAATGTAGCTAAATAAGCAGGTCAGAGTTAAGAATTTTGAGGTGAGTAACTCATCTCCTCTCTCCCTAAAGCCTATTTACCAGGCTCAAGTTAAGACTTTGACAGAATATTCTCCGTTTGCCTAGATGGGTGTAGGTCCAGCAAAACTCTAAGCTCAACACCATCTAGAACAAAGCAGCCTGCTTGACTGGTCCCACATCCTTTAGTTTTCACTGCCGTCACTACTGATGCACAGTAGCAGCAGTGTGTACCACTTACAAAATGCACTTCAGCAACTCACTAAGATACTTTCAAAAGCATCATGCCAATCCACAATTCTGACCTGACCTATCTAGTGGCATCCAGATCACACAAGTTAATAAAAAAACTTTTTGAATGAGTGCAGGTCCAACAGAACTCAGGAAACTCAACACCATCTAGCCCCCTCTTTGTGTGACATCCCCTCCACAAAAATCTTCATTCCTATCAACAGTAATGCACAACTACAGCAGTGCGTACCATCTACAAGATGCAATGCAGCAACTCACCAAGGCTCCTTAGACATGACCTTCCAAACCTGCAACCTCTATCATGTAGAAGAACAAAGGCAGTAGGTGCATCACCACCTACAAGGTCCCCTCCAAGCTACTCACCATTCTTACCTGGAAATACGTCATCCTGTGTGGAACTATAAGACCATAAGATACAGGAGCAGAGTTAGGCCATGTGGCCCACTAACCCTGCGCTGCCATTCCATCATGGCTGGTAGGTTTCTCAATCCCATTCTCCTGCCTTCTCACCATAACACTTGATTCCCCACTGGTCAAGAACCTATCTCTGTCTTAAATATACTCATTGACTTGGCCTCCACAGCCCTCTGCAACAATGAATTTCACAGATTAACCATTCTCTGGCTGAAGGAATTCCTCCTTAGCTAAAAGTCCTAACAGTCATCCCTTCACTCTGAGGCTGTGCCATTGGGTCCTAATCTCTCCTACTAATGGAAACATCTTCTCCACATCGACCCTATCCAGACCTCTCAGTATTCTCTAAGTTACAATGAGATCCCCCATCATTCTTCCAAACTCCATTGAGTACATCCCAGAGTCCTCAGCCACTCCTCACATGACAAACCCTTCATTCCCAGGATCAGTCTTGTAAATTTCCTTTGGACCCCCTCCAAGGTCAACGCATCCTTTCCTAGATATGGGGCCCAATATTGTTCATGATATTCCAAATGTGGTCTGACCAGAGCCCTATATAGCCTCAGCAGTACATCCCTGCTCGTGTCTTCTAGCTCACTTGAAATGAATGCTAATGTTGTATTTGCCTTCCTAACTGCCAACTGAACCTGCATGTTAAACTTAAGAGAACCCTGAACTCGGACTCCCATGTCCCTTTATCCATCAGATTTCCAAAGCCTTTCTTTTTATAAAATAGGCTATGCCTCTATTTTTCTGACCAAAGTGCATAACCTCACATTTTTCTACACTATATTACATCTACCACTTTGCCCACTCTCTGGGCCTAAGTTCTCTAGCAGCCTCCCTGCTTCCTCAACACTACCTGACTCTTCACCTATCTGTGTGGCATCTGCAAATGTAGCAACATTGCCCTCCGTTCCTCTGTGTAGAACATGAATAGTGTGGTCCCAATACGGACCCCTGCGAAACTCCACGAGTTACCAACTGCCTTCCGGTAAAAGACCTCTTTATCCCCACTCTCTGCCTTCTGTCAGTCGGCCAATATTCTATCTATGTCTTATATTATTGTAATTCTCAAAGTACCTACATCACACAGACTGCAGTAGCTTGATAAGGGAACTCACCATTCTCTAGAGCAACTGGGAATGGGCGTAAGTGCTGACTAATGTGCTAAATGCTGAAGAAAATTGAGTGTTGCATTTGTTTAGCTGTTCCAGATAATGTTGCTTTTCAAAACAGTGAGGAAGATAACTGGAGATAAATAGGGGCAGTTTTTGGATGAAGAAAGTCCCACTTGCTGATCACCCTCTGATTGTATCAAACCTCTGGTCAACTAAACATGCAAGTACACGGGAAGTAGAAACATTCAGAACCTATGAACTGAAAGTATACATCTCTGTCCCTCTTCTGGACATACATGGAATAGTGTAGGTTAGATGGGCTTCAGATCGGTATGACAGGTCGGCGCAACATCGAGGGCTGAAGGGCCTGTACTGTGCTGTAATGTTCTATGTTCCCTCCTTCAGTGTGGGGGGAAAAAGACAGAAAAAAATTTTTAAAAACTCAAAACAAAGTATTCCAAAAAGAAAAAGGTCCACCAGATCAACAATCAAAGACCGCTTTTTTTATAGACTGTGGGCTAAAACATGGGAAATATATTGCTTTAAGTCATGGAAACTGTGGAAAAATGTTGTTACAGTTTTAAAATCAAGTTGTGAGTTATAGCTACAATGTTGTCCTTATTGAAGACATAGGGGAGAACACTTTGGTTCTTCCTTCTGTGTGTGTATTTATGTTCAGGGCAGTTTTGCCCAGGCACAGTTCTTCCATTGGCTTTTCAATCGGCCAATCGTTGTCGGCTCACGAAGACTCAGCATTGTTAGGATGAGTTCATGGGTTCCTGGGCAAGTGGCTACAGCCTTATGTATGGACAATGCAGGAGAAACATCTGGCCTGAAAAGAAAAAGCACCTTAATCTCTCTCTCTCCTGTGTGGAGAATTAACTGAAATTCTGTCTGTATTAGTCCTCACTCATCATTTCCTTGTAAGCTGATCTCCTGCAAATTGCCTGATGAAAAGGAAAAGAGTGAAACTACCTTCAGAGACACTGAAAGGGGCATATTTTCAACCAGTGAAGGTAAGCTAGAATCGGTATGCAAATAACCTTGTCTCATCAAAACTTCTTCTCCCTGGTTTTGTTTCTCTCTGTTTCCACCGTCAATATCCTTGCCTTGTCTCAATGTGTGATACAGTAAGAACTGTCGACGCTGGAGTCAGAGAGAACACAGTGGGCCAGGCAGCATCAGAGGAGCAGGAAAGCTGATGTTTCAAGTTGGGACCTGAAATGTCAGCTTTCCTGCTCCTCTGATGCTGCCTGGCCCACTGTGTTCCTCTCGCTCCACATTGTGATGTCTCAATGTGTGTCTGTTTTGAATGTATTTGGTAATTTTAAAAAGAGATAAAGAATAAGTTACAGACTTACAGGTTACCAACTCATGTTCCTTTCTTGACGTTGATTACAATAAACAGCTATTACTTTGACAATAAAAACAACCTAGTGTGCACATTCTTTTAACCCAAACTAGATAATTAAATACAATTGGGCAGTTTTAATGGTTTAATCAAATTTTCACATTTGTGATGACTTCAGGAACAATGGGATTTGATTTCCAGCACATAACCTCATTGAGCAAGACAACAATGTGTCATCATCAATGCTAAAAATCAAGAGGAATTGTAGAAGACAACCCATCCCACCCTTGAGATTTGAACTTGTGTCTTTGGAATTTCCTTTAACCTACCTATTATTTTCCACCTGTTGTTTCTAAGCCAAAATATCTGTCCTTTATCTGTTTTAGTCATGAATGAGTGTACACTTTGGAGTTTTTGAAGAGGCATAGTTTTAGTAAAGTAGTAATAGATCAGAAATCCTTTCTTTTCCCTGCCTCTTGTTAAAGTTAAGTGTGTTACAATAAATAATTATTTTCTTTTAATGACAAAACCTGACATGAATTTCTTTTGTCCTCAGTAGCAGTCAGTCAGGCAAATCAGACATCTTGGGGATTTAATTGGGATTTTAAACATTTTTGAATAGCTTCTGGAACAGTGGGGAACAATTATTGGTGCACTCTTCCCAGTTAAGTCATAAACGTTTGGTTGCTTAGGTTCCAGGACCTCTTTAAATGAGAGTAACGCAAGAATGGATGTGGAACTAGTACATGTTAATGGATAAAAGGACAGGTATTAAGTAACTCATACTAAAATAGGATGGCATTGGAAGCAGCTAAAATCATCTTGCAATTAGAATAGATATCCCTGATGGGTTTACAGGAATTAACAAAAGCCATCTCTGATGAAGGGTCTAGGCCTGAAACGTCAGCTTTTGTGTTCCTGAGATGCTGCTTGGCCTGCTGTGTTCATCCAGCTCCACAGTTTGTTATAGGTGCAATTGCCTGCCAAAGCCAAGAAGATAGAGATAATTGAAATCTTGACCTGATCGCCAGAAGAAAAAGTGGTTATGTCATCTGAACATTTTAAAGCAACATCACAGAAGGGACAAAGGTAAGAAAGAACAGTGTGTCAGGTTGTAAGAGTAGTGCAGGATCACAGACACAATAGCAGTGAGGTAGAATGAGAGGTTGGCAGTTCACAAAGTGATTCTTCTTTAGTTTGACATGCCAATGTGAAAATACTGGGGCAGTTAGACAAGTATTTTTGTAATTAGGGGAAGAACAATGGGAAGATCAATTAAGGTTATTTAGGAAACTGAAGGAAATCTGCACAGGTATAACATGATGTACTAAACTACCCATTTATAGTTCAGTGTGGAAACAAAGTTCATGAGGGGAAAGAGACTAGATAATTTGGTGAGCTTGGAAATGAGAGATTTATAGCAACCTTCATAGAAAATATACATTACAGTTTGAAACGGAGAGAGCAAGAGAGAAAGCTGTCAGGGCTGTGACTGTTCAACATCAGGACATAGAATATAAAGGCTATTAGGAACCAAGGTGTTTCTGATTTTTAAATCAGTGAGCAAAAATTGACTGAGGTCCAAATTTGGGCTGAGAAATCTGCAGTCATGAGGTTTTAGAAAAAAGTTACAGGATTGCTTAGCCAAACAAGAATGGAAGGATCTCCATTAAAATACATACATTAGAGAACAGCTGGACCATGGAGAAGAAATCAAAGTGAATTCTGAACAGCTGTGGCATTTTCAAAGAATCATAGAATTTTACAGAAGGAGGCCATTTGACCCACTGTGTCTGCACTGGCTCCTGAATGAGCAACCTGACTAATCATCACTAAGGTCACCTGTTAATCTTCTCTGCTCCAAGGCAAATAAGCCCAATTTCTCTAAACTTTCCTGGTATTTAAACTCCCTTATTCCTGGTACCATTTAAGGATATCTCCTATGAATTCTCTCCAAGACTTTAACAGCTTTCTTTAAATAAGGTGCCCAGAACTAAACACACTACTCCAAATGTGGTCTGACCAATGATTTGTAGAGGTGTTGCTTTTATGCACTATACCTCTATTTAGAAACACAAGGATCCTATTATTCTTAGCAACTGTTTCAACTTGCCTGGCCACCTTCAGAGAAATATGCACTTGAAACCTGAGGTCCCTCTCCTCCTGTACTCCTTCAAAGTTTTACCATTGAGCCTGTATTATTTCTCCTTGTTTCTTCTACCAAAATACATTATCTCACATTTCTCTGCATTGAAGTTCATCTACCAGGTGTCTGTCCATTTGGTCAACTTGTCAATATCTCTCAGAAGTTACTCAGTGTCATCCTCACAATGCACTATTTTCCCTGGCTTAGTATCATGTGTGAATTCAGACATTCTGTCCTCAATACTCATTTCCAAACCATTTATATAAATCAGAAAAAGCAAGGGTCCCAACACGAATCCAGGGGGAATGTCACTTTTAACTCGTCTTCAACCTAAGAAATGCCCATCTGTTTCCCATCTTTTAGCTAACTTCTAACGCGAGCTGTCAAGGACCCAGTAATCCCAAACACTTCTAATTTGCGAACCAACCTACTATATAGCGCTGTATCAATTTTTTTTCCTGGAAGATCAAATATACAACATCCACAGCACTACTCTCATCCACCGCTTGTGTCACCTAATGAAAGAATGCAATGAATTCATTTTATTCATTCATGGCATACAAGCTTTGTTGACTGGGTCAGCACTCATTGCCTATTCCTAATTACCCTTGAGAAGGTGGTGGTGAGCTCCCTTCTTGAACCACTGCAGTCCATTTTGTGCAGGTGTATAGTTAATGCCATTAGGAAGGCATTTCCAGGATTTTGATCTGGTGATAGTAAAGGAACAATGATATATTTCCAAGTCACGTTGGTGAGTGGCTTGAAGGTGAACTTGCAGGTGGTAATGTTCCCATGTATTTGCTCTTTCGAGATGGAAATGGGTCATGGGTTTGAAAGGTGCATTGAAGAAGGCTTAGTAAATTTCTGCAGTGCATCTTGTAAGTGGTATACCCTGCTGCTACTGAGCAGTGGTGGTGGAGGAAGTGAGTATTTGTGGCTGTGGTTCTAATCAAGGGGGCTGCTTTGTCCTTTATTAGGTTTACTTTAAATTCTAAAAGGAGAAGTTAATAAATCCTTAAGATCTCGCAGTGGAAAATGAAAGACTTGCACTGAGTTAAGCAGTGAGGGGACTTGGTATTAACTAACTGTAATGTTAAGTTAGTTGCGCTTGGTTTTTTATGTACAGGAGAGTCTATCTTAAATAAAAACATGAGACCTTGTGGCATAATTTCTCAGTTGGTTACTGGACATTGATTTTACCTTTAAATGTTAGTCTCTAAAGGGATTCTAACATTATGCAAAACTCTCTCCAACAAGCTTTCAAGGCTTGTCTCCTCCAAACTCAACCTCCAGGTCAGTTTGTAATGCTGGAGTTTGAAATTCCTGTAGATAGTCTAGATTAGACTAGATTCTCTACAGTGTGGGAACAGGACCTTTGGCCCAACAAGTCCACACTGCCCCTTGGAGCATCCCACCCAGGCCCATCCCCCTATAACCCACACACCCCTGAACACTACGGGCAATTTAGCATGGTCAATCCACCTAGCCTGCACATGTTTGGACTGTGGGAGGAAACCGGAGCACCTGGAGGAAACCCACGCAGACACGGGGAGAATGTGCAAACTCCGCACAGGCAGTTACCAGAGGCTGGAATCAAACCCGGGTCCCTGGCACTGTGAGGCTGCAGTGCTAACCACTGAGCCACCGTGCCGCCATCTGATGTTGAGTCCCACAGATTTTGCCTTCCATTTGTTTCCCTATAACTATGCAAAATATTTTTAAGCTGTGAACAATTACAATTTTTTTGTACAGCGCCTGCTCTTTGCCTAGATACATACTCTGAATTGGCTGAAGTATGAATACGATGCATCGAATGTTTTATGGTGTGCATCAATTAATAAGGCAATCAACTTTTCTTGTTCATCTGACAACTTTGGTTTCTTTGCCTCCTTTAATGCTTCTTCTTCTTTACGTTTTAAAATCATCTCCTTTTTCCGCTGAACTTCTTCATCTGTTAAAATGACTGGAGAGAAAAAAAATTCTGTAATGAAATTGTAACCACCCTGAACTCTTTCAGTGTTATAGCCATTTATTGATATGTAGTACAGACAGTTACCAAGGCCAATACTAGAAGGCTCATGATGAGATATAACGCAACAACTTCCTTCACCCACAACAGAACACACCCAGAACAGACAAGGCCAAGCTGATGTGAAGGGGAGACAAATCATTATCTGGACTAGATACCTCGAGAATAGTGACCCAACCTTGATATTCCAGATAATGTAAAGCAAATAGCGGTTCTACCAACAAAGCATTCGGATCCTGGAAATTCGAATGGTACATAAATATGTATCTAAATATAAGTGCATTTGTTAGAGGCCACGTTAATTCATATGGAGGGACCTGTATTCCACAGTAGAAAAGGAGCACGTCCAGGCAATGGCCTTTTTGAACAAAACAAAAAGATATGAAACAACAGGTTATTGGTCATTCGCTATGTATGACAACCCTTTGACCAATCAGCACCCTTTTCTCATGCAGTATAAATTGCTGCTCCCTTTGAGATTTGGAATTCTTGCATCTGCCCTGATGAACGCAAGATGAAAAGCTTTGACAATGTTTTATTTGTCAGTAATACACAAGAATAAAGCTACTTGGGCCTTTGCTCTTCTCCAAACCTGGTTTAAACAAGAAACCATATTTAATTGATTGATGGGAATCTGAAGTATGAGAGTTATGTCGATTTGTTGCAGAGTGAGAAAATTGTATCTGGCACAAGAACAGATTAAAAATCATAAAGAATCAAATGAGATTTAAAAACTTCCCTTTGTACAACCTGTGGAAACCCAGCCTTTCAGCAGCTTATAACTTGGACTAGTGAATTTGACATGGTTGACTGAGGACGAAGAGAGGAGTGTTAAACTATAACTGTTACATAAACTATAACATTATTCTGTCAGTGAAGTTCAACTACATGTAACCTTGCTGATTCCTTTACGGTTACACAGTCTAATTGCTTAAAATAGACATTTGTTGAGATCAATTAGAAGTTGAAGGTCTCTCTACAGCTTGCTAGGTATTGAAATTCTCTGGCTCCTTCCCAAAATCGAAATAAAAGATAGTTAGTGCTCTACTCTCCCTTTTATAAAAAGAGTGTTTTGCATCTGCAACAAATTCTGACTCTTTTCAAGTGAGACAGATCCAGTCCAGTATAATAGAATGGAAGCCCTCCTCTTTTTACCATTTCTAAGGATTCCTATTGAATATATTTGAACATTTTCAGTCCAGAATCAGTGGAGAGAGAGTCTATAAACAAAAAAAAATTGGTTAAAATTTGGTTTTTACTTTTCCTCCAACAACTCTGTAAGATCCAAATTCATGCCAGGCTTGACAACTGAGATGCATTTCTATCATTTACGTCTGGACAGGATGCAAGAAATTACTCGATATAAGTAAATTCAACATAACCTCCTTGCTCTTGTACCCTATGCCAGGATACTATATGTTCAAAAATCGCATGACACTAGGTTATAGTCCAACTGGGTTTTTTTTTAAAACACTAGCTTTCTGAGCATTGCTACTTCTTCAGGTGTAGTGAGTGAGGAGGCATCATGACACTGAGTTTATGAGTAAAAGGTCAAAGGATCATATAACTGATGCGAATGTATTGAATAAGCCTAAAATGGCTGGCTGACTCCTTCCTGTTAAATCTTTAATCAGTTAGAAAGGAGATGTAGGATTCAATTGATTAAAATTCAAATTCCAGAATTACTTCCAAGTCACTGGCCTGAGATAACCAAAGGTTTTGTCGATATATACAAGAGATGACATCTAAGGTCAGACAATGCATTTTAGGTATGAAGCCTTGTTTAGAAACTGTCTGTGTTTTAACCTGTAGCCAGGCTGGTTTTATTTTCAAAGTGGGAATTTAAACAATTGATTGATTGACTGTATTAGAATGGAAATGAGGAGACATTTCGTCAGCCAGAGAGCGGTGGGCCTGTGGAATTCATTGCCACGGAGCGCAGTGGAGGCCAGGACATTAAATGTCTTCAAGACAGAGATGGATAAATTCTTGATTTTGCAAGGAATTAAGGGGAGAGTGCAGGGAAGTGGAGTTGAAATGCCCATCAACCATGATTAAATGGCAGAGTGGACTCAATGGGCCGAATGGCCTTACTTCCACTCCTACGTCTTATGGTCTTACGGTCTTATACAAAGGTGTGTGTTTTTTGAACAAAATAGAATGTACCTGCAAATGCAAATTCACTCCTTTGATTTACATGTACGTGTGTGTGTGCGTGCGTGCATGAGCATGAGTATGTGTGAGAGAGGGTCTGTGTGCATGCGAGCATGTGTTTGTGTGAGAGGGAGAGGGAGTGTCTGCGTGTGTGCATGCTTGGAGGGAGTGTGTGTGAGTGTGAGGGAGTACGTCTGTGAGAGAGAGGGTCTGTGAGTATGTTTATGTGAGAAAGTGTGTGTGGAAGAGTGTGTGTGCGATAGAGTGTATTGTGTGGTGGGGTCACCAGTAGTTCAACATAAACCCAAGATCCTGGTTGAGGCTGTCCTCATCATAGAATCCCTACAGTCTGGAAACAGGCCCTTCAGCCCACGGGTATCGAACTTGGCTATCAGCCTCTGCTCAGTGACTCTGCTTTGTTGTGTATCCTGAAGTCTGCCTGAGGACGTTTGCCCAAAGATCCGAGGCTGAATGCCCTTGTGCACTGAAGTGTTTTCCCACTGGGAGGGAACAATCTGGCATTTGTTGTGTGGTATCCATTTATCCATTGTTGTAGCACCTGCATGGTTTTGCCAATACACCGTGCCCCAGGGCATCCTTGCCTGCAGCGTATAAAATAGACAACATTGCCTGAGTCACATGCATATCTGCCATGCTTATGGTGGGTGGGGTTCCAATGTGTAATGGCAGTGTCCGTGTCAATGATCTGACATGTCTTGTAGGGGTTGCCATGGCAGGATTGTGTGGTGTTGTGGGCGATGTTGTCCTGGAGGCTGGGCAGTTTGCTGTGAACAGTGGCTTGTTTAAGGTTTGGCAGTTGTTTGAAGGCGAGAAGTGGAGGCATAGGGAAGATCCTGGTGAGATGCTAATTATCATCAATAATGTATGGAAGGCTGCGAAGAACATGGCGTAGTTTCTCTGGTCCTGGGAAATACTGGATGACGAACGGTACCCGATCAGTCCTATCCCGTGCCTGTCTTCGGAGGAGGTCATTCTGGTTTTTCGCTGTGACGTGTTGGAGCTGGCGATTGATGAGTTCAGCATCATATCCTGTTCCTATGAGGACATCCTTCGACACCTTCAAATGTCAGTCATGTTCCTCCTCATCCAAACAAATCGTGTGTATGGATAGGGTTTGTCTGTAGGGGATGGCTTTGTTAATATGTTTAGGGTGGAAGCCAGAGAAATGCAGCATCGTGAGGTTATCGATACGCTTGTGGTACAGTGAGGTACTGAGGTGTCCATCCCTGACGGAGATGCATGTGTCCAAGAATGAGACTGATTCTAAACAGTACCCCATGGTAGGTCTGATGTTGGGATGAAACTTGTTGATATTGCTATGTAGTCGTTTCAGTGATTCCTTGCCATGAGTCCAAAGAAAGTCATCAATATATCTGGTGTATAGTGTTGGTCAGGGGTTTTGCGCGGCAAAGAAGTCTTGTTCCGAAGATACACAAAGCCTGATCAACACTTCCTGGTGCTCGGACATAGTGACCCTGGCAAGCCACTGCTTCCCGGACCTAGAATACCGTACAGTAAAATGCTGTCCCTACTATCTACCACAAGAGTTCACCTCTGCCATCCTGACAGCAGTCTACATACCATCCCAAGCGGACGTGGGGAATGCCCTAGACATTATTTACACTGCCACAAACTCACTAGAGATAAAATTCCCCAAGTCGCAATCAATGTAGCCTGCAACTTCAAGCAAGCCAACCTCAAGCAGGTGCTGCCAAAATACAACTAATACATCTCCTGCACCACAAGGGGACTGAAATTCTGGACCATCAACCATCAAAGACACCTACCACTCAATCCCCCACCAACACTTCAGAAAATCAGTTCACAGCACTGTGTTCCCCCTCCCAGCTTACAAGCAGAAACTGAAACAGCAGAATCCTTGACAAAAAGAAGTACAGAAGACCATCTCCGGGACTGCTTGGATTTGGTGGGCTGGGCCACGTGCGAACGTTCAGCGAAAAACCTAGACGATTAAGCCACCACTGTGATGGACTTCATTAGAAATGCATGGGGGACTGCGTACCAAAGAAGTCAATCTGAGTGTTCCCCAACCGTAAACCTGGGATGAAGCAGGAAATCCATTCCCAACTAAAGACCAGATGTGCAACATTCAAGTCGGGTGACTCGGACCAACACTACAGGAATTCCAGATATGACCTCCGCAAAGCCATGAGGGAGGCCAAGAGGCATTCCAGACTAAGTTTGAGGCCCAGACCTACCAAACAGACTGCTGCTGTCTATGGCAAGGCCGAAATGACATTATAGGATAGAAAATGAAACAGTGTAAGATAGCAGACAATGACATATCCCTCCCTGACTCGCTCAATGCTTTCTATGCTCGGTTTGATCAGAATACCATCGGCATGGCAACGCCTGCCCCAACAGCCCCAGACACACCAGCTCCCTCTGTCACTGCTTCAGACATCAGATCCGTCTCCCTGGGAGTCAACCCAAAGAAAGCCTGATAGTGACCCCAGCCGAGCACTCAGAACCTGTGTGGACCAGCTGGTGGATGTATTCGCCAACATCTTCAACCTCTCTGTTCTACAATTCGAAGTCCTCACCTGCTTGAAGAAGACCACCATCATCCCTGAACCCAAGAAAACACATGCAGTGTGTCTTAATGAGAGCGGTCCAATAGCTCTTCGCATTGTCCAATAAGCATGAATTGCTTTGAGAGGCTAGTCAGGACCCACATCAACTCTAGTGTCCCAATCTAATAAAACCTTTAGTTATCTCGGGGCAGTGACTTGAAAGTAATTCTGGGATTTGCATTTTAATCAATTGAAACCTACATCTCCTTTCTAACTGATTAAAGATTTAACAGGCGGGAGTCAGCCTGCCAGTTTAGGTTTATCCAATGCATTCACATCAGTTGTACAATCCTTTGATCTATTACTTTTAAATTCTGTGTCTTGATACCTCCTCACTCACTACACCTGAGGAAGTAGCAATGCTCAGAAAGCTTATGTTATTAAATAAACCTGATAAAAAAAAAATTTAAAAATAAATAAATAAATAAATAAACCTGGACTATAACCTGATTTCGAATGATTTTTGACCTTGTACCAAACAGTCCAGCACTGGCACCTCTACATCAAGGATACTATATGTTTTTATAAACTGCTCTCTCAATCTGACTTGGCATCCTTAATGACTTATGCACACACACACCAAAGTTCCTCTGCCTCTGCAGCTCCATTATAGTTGTACCCTTTATTTTGTACTGTCTCTCCATGTTTTTCATACTAAAAGATATTACCTCACACTTTTCTGCATTGAAGTTCATCTGCCACTACTCCATCAATTTGTCTGTGTCCATTTGAAGTTGAATCATAGAATCGCTACAGTGTGAAAGCAGGCCATTTGGTCCATGGAGTCCACACACACCCTCCAAAGAGCATCCCACCCAGTCCCACACATCTGCCCTATTCCTGTAACCCTGTATTTCCCCATGGCTGAGTCACCTAGCCCGTATATCCCTGGACAGTTTGGGCAATTTAGCATGGTCAATCCACCCTAACCTGCGTAGCACTGTGGGAAGAAATCTGAGCTCCCAAAGAAAATCCACACATACACAGGGCGAGTATGCAAACTTCACATAGACAGTTTTGCAAGGGTGGGACTGAACTCGGGTCCCTGGCGCTGTGACACTGCAGTACTAACCGCTGAGTCACTACACCACTCTTCTAAACTGTAGAAGTTCTACACTGCCGTTGGAAATGTAAATTCCTAAATTCCTTTCAAGTCACTGTTCTGTGAGAACTAAAGGTTTTATCAATATAAAGAAGAGATGAAATTTTCGGGGATTTACATAAACATACTAATCAATTAAAACCTTCTAACTGATTACAGATTTAACAGCATTTACGGTTTGTTCAATATGTTCTCATCAATTGTGTGACCCTTTGATCTTTTGCTTATAAATTCTGTGCCTGATATTAACTCTCTCACTAACACCTGAAGGAGGAGTAAGGCTCCAAAAGCTTGTGTTTTTGAATGAACTTATTGGACTATAGCCTGGTGTTGTGTAATTTCTGACCTGGTTTATCAAGGAGTAGGGACAAGGTAGGAGAGGAAAATAGAAATAATGGAAATGAAGATCAGAAAGTGGCAGGAAGGGAAAAGAAGAAAAAGGCCTCAGAATACACCAACAATCAAGACTAAGGGCTGAATTTTTTTTGGCAAAGTACAAGTTATATTGAGGTTTTTAAGGGTTTCTCACTGTGAGGCTTAGTGAGTGTTCTAGCCCTATCTTATAAAACTTTTTGATGTGTGCACAGTATGTAGGTATCACTGGGTGGGCCAGCATTTATGTTCATCACTAATTGCCCAGCGGGTAGTTAAGAGTCAATCACGTTGGTTTAGGTCTAAAGTCACATGTAGGCCAGACTAGGTGAGGATGGCAGATTTCTTTCCTTAAATGACATTAGTGGATCAGATAGGTTTTCAAGACAATTGATGATACTTACACAATCCAAATTGAATCCAAATTTCACCACCTGTCATGGTGGGATTCTAACCTACATCCCCCAGAACATTAACCTGGGTTCCTCCGCCTCCGCCGCATCTGCTCCCACGACAAGACATTCCACTCCCGCACATCCCAGATGTCCAAGTTCTTCAAGGACCCGCAACTTTCCCCCCACCGTGGTCGAGAACGCCCTTGACCGCGTCTCCCGTATTTCCCGCGACACATCCCTCACACCCCGCCCCCGCCACAACCGCCCCAAGAGGATCCCCCTCGTTCTCACATACCACCCCACCAACCTCCGGATACAACGCATCATCCTCTGACACTTCCGCCATCTACAATCCGACCCCACCACCCAAGACATTTTTCCATTCCCACCCCTGTCTGCTTTCCGGAGAGACCACTCTCTCCATGACTCCCTTGTTCGCTCCACACTGCCCTCCAACCCCACCACACCCGGCACCTTCCCCTGCAACCGCAGGAAATGCTACACTTGCCCCCACACCTCCTCCCTCACCCCTATCCCAGGCCCCAAGATGACATTCCACATTAAGCAGAGGTTCACCTGCACATCTGCCAATGTGGTATACTGCATCCACTGCACCCGGTGTGGCTTCCTCTACATTGGGGAAACCAAGCGGAGGCTTGGGGTCCGCTTTGCAGAACACCTCCGCTCAGTTCGCAACAAACAACTGCACCTCCCAGTCGCAAACCATTTCCACTCCCCCTCCCATTCTTTAGATGACATGTCCATCATGGGCCTCCTGCAGTGCCACAATGATGCCACCCGAAGGTTGCAGAAACAGCAACTCATATTCCGCCTGGGAACCCTGCAGCCTAATGGTATCAATGTGGACTTCACCAGTTTCAAAATCTCCCCTTCCTCCACCGCATCCCTAAACCAGCCCAGTTCGTCCCCTCCCCCCACTGCACCACACAACCAGTCCAGCTCTTCCCCCCCACCCACTGCATCCCAAAACCAGTCCAACCTGTCTCTGCCTCCCTAACCTGTTCTTCCTCTCACCCATCCCTTCCTCCCACCCCAAGCCGCACCCCCATCTACCTACTAACCTCATCCCACCTCCTTGACCTGTCTGTCTTCCCTGGACTGACCTATCCGCTCCCTACCTCCACACCTATACTCTCCTCTCCACCTATCTTCTTTTCTCTCCATCTTCGGTCCACCTCCCCCTCTCTCCCTATTTATTCCAGAGCCCTCACTCCATCCCCCTCTCTGATGAAGGGTCTGGGCCCGAAACGTCAGCTTTTGTGCTCCTGAGATGCTGCTTGGCCTGCTGTGTTCATCCAGCCTCACATTTTATTATCTTGGATTCTCCAGCATCTGCAGTTCCCATTATCTCTGCCTCATTAATTACCTACCCTGCCTCTATGGTATCTCTCACATCTGATTTCAGCCCCTCTTTGCCACACACCATTCCTGGTACATTGCCACTTGGTGAATATTCCAGAATTCACAAAGCTTCCTTGTGCCTGCATAATTTTAAAATCTATTGTACTTGTCCGAGTGCACTTCAGACCAGAGTTGCTCTGCACTTGTCCCAGACATGGCAGACAAGGGGAATCCTCTTTGCAGCCTTCCGAGGGCAGGGACCTGGAAGTCCTGTGAGAATGAGATGGTTCAAGGGCTAGACGTCCTCTTCCCTTAGGACCAACAGTGCAGGCCATGACACCAGACTAAGCTACCCTAATCTGAAGTTGTTATCCAGGTCAGTATAATCACAGTCATCTAGAGGAATGCATAGCAATGTAGGGAGGAGGCTTAATGACTTTCTCCAATCCACCGGTGTAAGCATCATAATCTCTCTGATACCTCACACTATTACCGCTACTGAACCACCTCCCACCTGAACCACCAAGTCTCATGACCTCTCTCTCTCTCTCTTTCTATTGCCTGCAACATCTTCCCTCCCTCAATCTCACCAACTCCAACCCCTGATAGCATTAATCCTGTCACTCACTGACTTGGCACACCTGCGCAAAAATAACTTTGTTACTCAATTTCATTTCCTGTAATGCCTCTCTCATTGCCAGAGGACAAAAGTCCACAATAGGGCAGGAAGAGTCAAGACACCCATCATGCAGTACATCACCCCGAATGAACAGAGGATCCTGCCTCTAGCTATCCAACAAAGGCCTGAACTTGCATCAGAGACTATCCTTGACTTACTGTACTGGGACCCTCTGAGTGAAGGCTATGCCTGTGGGCTTGCTGCTAACTGTGATGGGTTTCCTGACTTGGTCTGTACTAGAAACGAGACAAGACAGCAGAAATATGAGCCTGAGATAGTAGGAACTGCAGATGCTGGAGAAACTGAGATAACAAGGTGTAGATCTGGATGAACACAGCAGGCCAAGCAGCATCAGAGGAGCAGGAAAGCTGACGTTTCAGGCCAAGGCCCTTCTTCAGAAATGGGGGAGGGGAAGGGGGTTCTGAAATAAATAGGGCGATAGGGGTAGGCGGATAGAAGATAGATAAAGGAGAAGATAGGTGGAGAGGAGATAGACAGGTCAAAGAGGCTGGGGTGAAGCCAGTAAAGATAAGCGTAGGTGGTGAGTTAGGGAGGGGATAGGTCAGTCCAAGGAGACGGACAGGTCAAGGGGGTGGGATGAGGGTAATAGGTAGGAGATGGGAGTGGGGCTTGAGGTGGGAGGAGGGGATAGGTGGGAGAAAGGACAAGTTAGGGAGGTGGGGACAAGCTGGGCTGGTTTTGGGAAGTGGTAGTGGGAGGGGAGATTTTGAAGCTTATGAAGTCCACGTTGATACCATTGGGCTGCAGGGATCCCAAGCGAAATATGAGTTGCTGTTCCTGCAACCTTCGGGTGGCATCATTATGGCACTGCAGAAGGCCCAGGATGGACATGTCATCTAAGGAATGGGAGGGGGAGTTAAAATGGTTCGCGACTGGGAGGTGCAGTTGTTTATTGCAAACCGAGCGGAGGTGTTCTTCAAAGCAGTCCCCAGGCCTCTACTTGGTTTCCCCGATGTACAGGATGCCACATCTGGAACAGCGGATACAGTATACCACATTAGCAGATGTGCAGGTGAACATCTGCTTAATGTGGAAAGTCTTCTTGTGGCCTGGGATGGGCATTAGGGGGGAGGTGAAGGAGCAGGTGTAGCACTTCCTGCGGTTGCAGGGAAAAGTGCTGGATGTGGTGGGGTTGGAAGGGAGTGTGGAGCGGACAAGGGAGTCACGGAGAGAGTGGTCTCTCCAGAAAGCATATAAAGGTGGGGAGGGAAAAACGTCTTTGGTAGTGAGGTTGGATTGCAGATGGCGGAAGTGTTGGAGGATGATGCATTGGATCTGGAGGTTGATGGGATGGTACATGAGGACGAGGGGAATACTGTTTTGGTTGTTATTGCGGGGCAGGGTGTGAGGGATGAATTGCGGGAAATGCGGGAAATGCGGGAGACACGGTCGAGGGCGTTCTTGACCACGGAGGGGGCAAGTTGTGGTCCTTGAAAACGAGGACATCTGAGATGCTCAGGAGTAGAATGCCTCATCCTGGGAGCAAAGGCGGTGGAGGCGGAGGAATTGGGAATAGGGGATGGTACTTTTGCAGGAAGGTGGGTGGGAGGCGGTGTATTCTAGGTAGCTATAGGAGTCGGTAGGCTTGAAATGGATATTGGTTTCCAGGTGGTTGCCAGAGATGGAGACAGAGAGGTTCAGGAAGGAGAGCGATGTATTAGAGATGGTCCACATGAACTTAAGGTTGGGGTGGACGGTGTGGGTGAAGTGGATGAACTGTTGGAGCTCCTCGTGGGAGCACAAGGTAGTGCCGAAACATTCATCAATGTAACGGAGGAAGAGGTGGGGTTTAGGGCCAGTGTAGGTGCAGAAGACGGACTGTTCCACGTAACCTACAAAGAGGCAGGCATAGCTTGGGCCCATGCAGGTACCCATGGCCACCCCCTTTGTCTCTAGGAAGTGGGAGGAATCAAAAGAGAAGTTGTTGAGGGTGAGGACCAGTTTGGATAAGCGGATGAGTGTGTCAATGGAGGGGGACTGGTCGGGCCTGCGATACAGGAGGAAGTGGAGGGCCTTTACGCCATGTATGGGGAATGGGACCCTGCATCCCAAGGATTTCACCAGCTTCAAAATCTCCCCTCCCACTATCGCTTCCTAAAACCAGCCCAGCTTGTCCCTGCCTTCCTAGCCTGTCCTTCCTCCTACCTATCCCCTCATCCTACCTCAAGACCCACGCCCATCTCCTACCTACTAGCCTCATCCTGCCCCTTTGACCTGTCCATCCTCCTTGGGCTGACCTATCCCCTCCCTAACTCCCCACCTACACTCACTTTTACTGGCTCCACCCCCTGCCTCTTTGACCCGTCTGTCTCCTCTCCTCCTATCTTCTCCTTTATTCATCTTCTATCCGCCTCCCCCTCTCTCCCTATTTATTTCAGAACCCCTTACCCCTCCCCCATTTCTGAAGAAGGGTCTTGGCTCGAAACGTCAGCTTTCCTACTCCTAAGATGCTGCTTGGCCTGCTGTGTTCATCCAGCTCTAAACCTTGTTATCTCAGAAATATGAACCTGGTTACCCTGGCTAAAGTGGCAAAACACAAAAAGGCAGGATCCTGCGATCATCCTGAGAGCACTGACTCAAGCTGACCCATGACAGCAAGTGAAGAACTTGGAGATGGAGCCAGATCCAGCCCATGAAGCTGAGTGTGCATCCCTGAGTGCATTGTGTCCTTGCTGCAGCATTATAATGAGTTGCTGGTGCAGCACACGACACAGCACTGAAGTGCAGAAGCAACCTGTGCGATGAGGATTCTTAAAGGTTGGAATATGTTGGAAACCACTGTCTGTGGATATGGAGGGCATGTGGCCAGTGCCCAGTTTTCAATGTGGAGGTCAAGATTTTGTGATGTTTAACTTGTTTGGCAAGATGGGAGCCTCTCGACAGGGACTTTCAGGGGTGTTGAGGAAGGAGTATTTTCATTCATACAATTGTAGGTATCTGGAACTTGCTGCCTAAAAAGGGAAATAGAAGCAGGAACCGTCAAGACATCAAAGAAGTACTTAGATGGATACACCATAGCATACAAGGCTACATGCAAAGTGCTGGAATTTGGCCTTAGGATAGATGGATGTTTGATGACTGCTGACATGATGGGCCAACGGGCCTCCTTCCACGCTGCAACATCTCTGACTTGCTCTGTTCAAAGTCCCCAACTTGCCTGTCTGTTGTTTTCAAGTTAACTTAAACTACTAACCTGTAGTACTTAATGAGAAATGCTACTTATTACAAATAAGCAAATTCCAATCACAAGTAATCAGCTATGAACTATCAACATATGGATCTATTAGTTAAAACCCTAACTTCCTTTTCAAACATGCATATAGATAGGAAGACAATAAAAAGGTGGTTTCATGGTTGGGGTTGGTGGTGAGAAAGAGGACTGGGAATCACAGTTCAAAAGCACTGGGATTTACTGAGATGATCTTTTTACTTTGTCCTTTAATCTCTTTTCTCCAGGTTCTTTTTACTTCTTTGCAAGAGGGACAGGACAATTGGTAAACTCATTCCAAAGTCTCTTAGTTACTGGTTAAAGGCAACAGCTTACAGTAAGTGGCAGGAGGAAAAAATGGCTTTCATCACACTTCGGGTATTTGTATTACAGACAGACAGATCCCACATGCGCTTCCAACAAGGCTTCTCACTGTATCATTCACATCAATGTTCATCTGCTGAGGAACCAATCAGTTGTTGGGCTGATAAGCTTTAGCATCCTTGATTGATCACAGCTGCCACAATCCAATCAATATTTATAGCCAGCCAAATCTCACTCTGCACGTGTGTACACCCTGGTGCTGTGTCATCTACAGTGTCACACAATACTTTAACAAAGCAATAATATAAACGCCACATAGAATTCCAGTAACTTGGTTTTAGAAGTGCAGCAATTCCTTCCACAGTCTTTTGATTTTAAAATAGTCCTGTTTTCCATTTTAGTCCACAGTCAAAAATACAAAAAAAAGCCTTTACATGGAGAACGATTACAGAATTCCAAGTTCAGAGGGATTTACATCGGATGGTGCATGACTTACAATAAGTTAGTACGCAGATACAGCATGTAATCAAAAGGCTAATGGGATACTAAAGTGTGAAGCTGGATGAACACAGCAGGCCAAGCAGCATGTGCTCCAGAGATGCTGCTTGGCCTGCTGTGTTCATCCAGCTTCACACTTTGTTATCTTGGATTCTCCAGCATCTGCAGTTCCCATTATCGCTAATGGGATACTATTCCTCATTACAAGAGGTACTGAACATAAGTAAGGATGTTATGCTTCAGTTATCCACAGCATTGGTGAGACCACATCACAAATATTGTCTGCAGTTTTGGTCCCCTTATTTAAGGAAGGATGTAAACGGAGGCAGTTAAGAGGAGATTCACAAAATTGATTAGACCTGGAATGAATATGTTGTCCTATGAGGATAGGCTGGATTTGTTTCTACTCGAGTTTAGAGAAGGATGACTTGCTTGAAGCGTATAACATCCTGAATGGTCTTGACCAAGGTAGGTGTGAAAAGGATGTTTCTTCTTCTGGGTCAGTCCAGAACTAGGGAGCTGAGTCTGAAAGTTAGGTGTTACGCTTTTGGGACAAATGAGAGATTCTTCTCCCGGAGGCCCATATGACTTTGAAACTAGCTGCCTCAGGCAGTGGAGACAGGGTCACGGAATATTTTTAAGAGAGGTGGACAGATTTTCATTGGACAGAGGAGTTAAAGGATATCGGGGTAGATGGGAATTTGCAGCTTAAGCAGATCAGTCAAGATCTTATTAAATAGTGGAGTAGGCTAAGGGGCTGAATCGTCTACATCAATTTTTTATGTTTGTAAAATATAAATCAAGAACTGACAATGACTAAAATTGCTCCAAATATTTTCTGAAGTCTTTCAGGCATTTTCTTGAGTTCCCCTTGAACAAAATGTTTAGGGATATCACTACCACAGAAACTACGAACAAATGCAAAACTCGTAAATGAATAAACTTACATCATGCACTTTCACAGCACAATAGTATAATAGTCTATAGGTGCCATGTGACTGTTTATAACTTCCAGAAACTGTTTCCCCATACCATCCAAATTTGTTGAGAATGAAACCGCCAGGATAACTTTCTTAAAACAAGTGAACAGAATTTGTTTGTATAGCTAAGCTGTTAAATCATCAGACTGCACGATTTCCAGCATGCCCTGAGGTAACAATGAAAGAAAGAAATGTGTAAACTATATTCTGGCTGATCTTCCACACTCAATACAATATTGTAGCTGAGGACAAGGATCAAATGAGAATGACTGACAGTATGTCTTTTTATCAGCTGCGTTTTGATGTTCATACCATGAACTGAAAAACAAAACCAGCATTATAGTATAAGTATCAAATTCTAAAGGGTCACGCCACTACTCAAGTTTGTTGGGAGATCCTGAATATTGATTTAAACAAATTTCATCGTATTCTGGCAGCACTTGACTGTTGTTTTTTAATATCTCTGTACTTTCGATGTGAATTGACATCCTAACCTGGTGGGCAGTAAAACTAAGGAACTGATGCCCCATCATACATGTTACTGGATAGGGATCTTTTGAAGTTTCTACCCCAGACGGCTATTAATGGTCAGTTTCAAGGTTCTTGAATATTAAAAAGAATAAGGAAAGAGGTTAGTATAGTAAAGTGGAATGGACGTAAAAGATCAGCCATAGAATCCCAAGAGTGTGGAAGCAAACCCATTGAGTCCATCGAACACAGAACATAGAACATTACAGCACAGTACAGGCCCTTTGGCCCTCGATGTTGTGCCGACCTGTCATACCGATCTGAAGCCCATCTAACCTACACTATTCCATGCACGTCCATATGCTTATCCAATGACGACTTAAATGTACCTAAAGTTGGCGAATCTACTACCGTTGCAGGCAAAGTGTTCCATTCCCTTACTACTGTCCAAGTAAAGAAACCACCTCTGACATCTGTCCTATATCTTTCACCCCTCAATTTAAAGCTATGCCCCCTCGTGCTCACCGTCACCATCCCAGGAAAAAGGCTCTCCCTATCCACCCTATCTAACCCTCTGATTATTTTATATGTCTCAATTAAGTCACCTCTCAACCTTCTTTTCTCTAACGAAAACAGCCTCAAGTCCCTCAGCCTTTCCTCGTAAGACCTTCCCTCCATACCAAGCAACATCCGAGTAAATCTCCTCTGCACCCTTTCCAAAGCTTCCACATCCTTCTTATAATGCGGTGACCAGAACTGTACACAATACTCCAAGTGCGGTCACACCAGAGTTTTGTACGCCTGCAGCATAAGTTACAGTGCCAAGGAATCACAGGCATTGACCCCAGTCCCATCACTATGTACGTTAGAGAAGGTTTAGAAGGAGCTGGTTGTGATGCTTCAACCTAGCAAATGGGAGCAGATCACTTCCCACAACTCCACCGACCTTAGTGTTGTCTGAAAATTTACTAACCCATCCTTCTACGCCCTCATCCAGGTCATTTATAAAAATGACAAACAGCAGTGGACCCAACACCGACCCTTGCGGTACACCACTAGTAACTGGTCTCCAGGATGAACATTTCCCATCAACTACCACCCTCTGTCTTCGTTCAGCAAGCCAATTTCTGATCCAAACTGCTATATATCCCACAATTCCATTCCTCCACATTTTGTACAATAGCCTATTGTGGGGAACGTTATCGAACGCCTTGCTGAAATCCATATACACCACATCAACCGGTTTACTCTCATCTACCTGTTTGGTCACCTTCTCAAACAACTCAATAAGGTTTGTGAGGCAAGACCTTCCCTTCACAAATCCGTGCTGACTATCCCTAATCAATTTATTCTTTTCTAGATGATTATAAATCCTATCCCTTATAACTTTTTCCAACACTTTACCAACAACTGAGGTAAGGCTCACTGGTCTATAATTACCAGGGTTGTCTCTACTCCCCTTCTTGAACAGGGGAACCACATTTGCTATCCTCCAGTCGTCTGGCACTATTCTTGTAGACAATGATGAGTTAAAGATCAATGCCAAAGGCTCGGCAATCTCCTCCCTGGCTTCCCAGAGGATCCTAGGATAAATCCCATCCGGTCCAGGGGACTTATCTATCCTCACCCTCTGTAGGATTTCTAATACCTCTTCCTTGTGAACCTCAATCCCACCTAGTCTAGTAGCCTGTATCTCAGTATTCTCCTCGACAACATTGTCGTTTTCTGGAGTGAATACTGTTGAAAAATATTCATTTAGTGCTTCCTCTATCTCCTCTGCCTCCACACAAAACTTACCACTACTATCCTTGATTGGCTCTAATCTTACTTTTAAATACCTATAGAAAGCCTTAGGGTTTACCCTGATCCTATCCACCAACAACTTCTCATGTCTCCTCCTGGCTCTTCTGAGCTTTCTCTTTAGGTCTTTCCTGGCGACCACGTAGCCCTCAAGCGCCCTAACTGAGCCTCCACATCTCATCCTAACATAAGCCTTCTTCTTCCTCTTGACCAGAGATTCCACCTCCTTCGTAAACCACAGCTCCCGCGCTCTACAGCTTCCTCCCTGCCTGACAGGTGTATACTTATCTAGGACACATAGGAGCTTTTCCTTGAATAAGCTCCACATTTCTAATGTGCCCATCCCCTGCAGTTTCCTTCCCCATCCTATGCTCCCTAAATTTTGCCTAATTTCATCGTAATTGCCTTTACCCCAGCTATAACTCTTGCCCAGTGGTCTACACCTATCCCTTTCCATCACTAAAGTAAACATAACAGAATTGTGATCGCTATCACCAAAGTGTTCACCTATTTCCAAATCTAACACCTCGTCGGGCTCATTACCCAGTATCAAATCAAATGTGGCTTCGCCCCTTGTTGGTCTATCTACATACTGTGTCAGGAAGCCCTCCTGCACACACTGGACAAAAACTGACCCATCTACAGTACTCGAACTATAGTGTTCCCAGTCAATATCTGGAAAGTTGAAGTCCCCCATGACAACTACCCTGTCTCTCTCACTCCTATCGAGAATCATCTTTGCTATCCTTTCCTCTACATCTCTGGAACTATTCGGAGGCCTACAGAAAACTCCCAACAGGGTGACCTCTCCTTTCCTGTTTCTAACCTCAGCCCATACTACCTCAGTTGACGAGTCCCCAAACATCCTTTCTGCGACTGTAATGCTGTCCTTGACCAACAATGCCACACCTCCTCCCCTTTTACCATCTTTTCTGTTCTTACTGAAACATCTAAATCCCGGAATCTGCAACAACCATTCCTGTCCCTGCTCTATCCATGTCTCCAAAATGGCCACAACATCAAAGTCCCAGGTACTAACCCATGCTGCACGTTCACCCACCTTATTCCGGACGCTCCTGGCGTTGAAGTAGACACACTTGAAACCAACTTCTTGCTTGCCGGTGCCATCTTGCGTCCCTGAAACTTTATTTCGGACCTCCCTACTCTCAACCTTTTCTATACTCGAACTACAATTTCGGTTCCCATCCCCCTGCTGAATTAGTTTAAACCCACCCGAATAGCCTTAGCAAATGTCCCCCCCAGGATATCGGTACCCCTCTGGTTCAGGTGAAGACCATCTTGCTTGTAGAGGTCCCACCTACCCCAGAAAGAGCCCCAATTATCCAAGAATCCAAAACCCTCCCTCCTGCACCATCCCTGTAGCCACGTGTTCAACTCCTCTCTCTCCATATTCCTCGCCTCACTAGCACGTGGCACGAGCAACAAACCAGAGACAACAACTCTGTTCGTCCTAGCTCTCAGCTTCCATCCTAGCTCCCTGAATTTCTGCCTTGATCCCCATCTCTCTTCCTACCTATGTCGTTGGTGCCAATGTGGACCACGACTTGGGGCTGCTCCTCCTCCCCCTTAAGGATCCCAAAAACACGATCAGAGACATCACTCACCCTGGCACCTGGGAGGCAACACACCAACCATGAGTCTCTCGCGTCCCCAAGGAACCTCCTATCTGTCCCCCTAACTATGGAGTCCCCAATGACTACTGCTCTGCTCCTCTTCCCCTTCCCTTCTGAGCAGCAGGGACAGACTCTGTGCTAGAGACCTGTGCCCCTCTGCTTTCCCCGGTAAGTCGTTCCCCACAACAGTATCCAAAACGGAATACTTATTGTTGAGGGGAATAGCCACAGGGGATCCCTGCACTGCCTGCCAGTTCCCTTTCTGTCCCCTGACCATAACCCTGACACTCTGAATATCATCCCACCCAGACTCACTCCTCTACCTTAATCCCATGTCCCTGCATTTCCCATGGCTAATCCAACTAGCCTGCACATCCCTGGCCACTATGGGCAATTTAGCATGGCTGCTTAACCCAGCCTGCACATTTTTGTGACTGTGGAAGGAAACCAGGGCTCCCAGCGGAAACCCACGTAGACACAGGAGAACATGCAAGCTCCACACAGACAGTCGCCCAAAGGTGGAATCGAACCCAGGTCCCTTGCGCAGTGAGGCATCAGTGCTAACTAATGAGCTACTGTGTCACTCCATGATCAAATCAAATGGCACAGTAAGCTTGAGGACCCAAATGACCTACTCTTGCTGCTCCTACTTCTTCTGAAACTCACATTAATAGACAGGAAAAAACTGTTCACATACATCCCAGGAACAACTTAAATAAAGCTACATGTTTAATTACCCTTGAGAAAGTGATGGTGGGCCACCTTTTTAAATAACTGCAGTACATCCGGTGTAGGTACACCCACAGTCTGTGGAAGTGACTACTAGGTGTTTGGCAAGATGGTATTGTAGAGTAAATGTTCATATAATGTGACTCCCCACTTTTCTCCCTTGAGATCTGTTTCCATTTCTGGGTATTGCCTAGTCACCTAAATGCACTAATGACCCAACAACTCCCAGAGTTACCTGGACTAAAAATCCTCACACTGCCTCCTGTAATGATTCCATTCCATTCTCCCAGTTCCTTTGTCTCTATTGCACCTATTCTGGTGTCACCTTCTGCAGGGGTTGGGAGAGTCGGGGGCTAGAAATGCCCACCTTCCTCCTCAATTAAGGTTTCCCACTAGGATGGTCGATAGGGCCGTCAGCTGCATCCAACCTATTTTCCATACTTCTGCCCTCACCTCTTCCCTCCCACAATGATAAGATTCCCCTTGTCTTCTCTTTGCATCCCAGCAGCATCTGCATCGAACATATAATAAGCTGCCATTTCTGCCACCTACAGCAGGATGCTAACACAATGCACATATTCTCCTTCCCTCCCTTGACAGCATTCCAGTCATCATTACCCCTAGGACACCTTGGTCCACTCTCCTCCACTCCAAGCACCTCACAACCCCATGGCAACTTACCATGCAATCACAGGAGGTGCAACATTTGCCTGTTTACTTCCTCCCTTCTCACTATCCAAGGCACCAAACAGAACTTCCAGGTGAAGCAGGAATTTATCTGCACTTCATTCAATCTAGTCTACTGTATTCATTGCTGTCAATGATGTCTTGTCTACACTGGGAGACAAAACACAGACTGGGTGATCGCTTTCCTGAACACCCACGACCGGTCTGTAACAATGCCGTATAGCTTCTAGTTGCATTCCACTTCAACACACCAGTGTTCTGGCGACAAAAAGTCACAACCAATACTCACTCACCTCTATCCACATGGATAAGGAGAACCACTAATTCAACTGGGACAACACCAAAATCCTGGGACAAGCTAAGCAGAGACAGGCATGGTAATTTCGAGAAGCCTGGTACTCCATGCAATAAACACGTAGAACCTGACCCCATATACATTCCACGATGAAGGAAACCCAGAAGTGAGACAATCCAGCTCAATGGACTCCAGAGTTCAAAAACCAGGCGGGAAAACACAGAGGCGTTTCATCGGGGGCTGCACTGATGATGTTACCAGCAGGGTAATGAAACATCTGCAGAACAACAAACTAGCTCGGCCAGTCAACCAACCTCAACTGTGTTCTCATGCCAACACTTTTGTCTCAGGCTTGCTGCAGTGTTCAAGCGAAGCTCTATGCAAGCGGGAGGAGCAGCACCACATCTTTAGCCTCAGTGTCTTACAGCCCTCAGGACTTGACATTGAACTGTACAGTTTCAGAACATGAACACTTCTGTGTTTGTTACCACACCCACAGCCCAGGTCTTCTCCTGTATGAGTTGATCTAAGCACTGTCGACCCATTTTTAACTACTCATAGTTACTATTATCATCTATTCTGCATCTCTTCTTCCTTGGCTTACTATCAGCAATCTCTTTGTCTGCCTCCCCTTTGTACTTTCTCTGGCAGCCATTCCATCTATCCATCTCACTTTCCACCCCCACTCTGCAGCCACCCCTCCTCACCATCAGCATAAATACTAGCTCTTCCCAACTGTTTTCAGTTCTGATGAAGGATCACTGGACTTGAAATATTAAGTTTTCTTGCTGTGGATCCTGCCAGATATGCTGAGTTTCTTATCAGGTTATGAAGATTGTTTTTTCCAGTCACATGAACTTTGAACTGGACACACAGATACAGCCTTTCATAGCATAACACTCAGTTCCAGATTGATCCACTTTTGTTGTACTCATTGGGTGCTTGGCAAATGTAGCGATCTGTCAACATGGTGCTCCCACCAAAATCCTAGAGATGCATTGAGCTTGAGCCCAATTCTTGATATGCTTTCATCAGGCTGTGCCCCAGCTTCAGAGAGACTTTTGCAACACTCCTCAGCTGTGGAGGAAGCAAAGACATCTGTTGGGCCTGTAGTTTCAATGCTGCCCCGGGATCAGAAGGATGAAATGGAAGAGCAGTTCCATTGGAAAATGTCACGATGACAGCTCCTAGGTCTTGACCTAACCCTCGGTGCAGGAGAATTGCACTAAGGTGGCAATCAAAAGAACTGTTTGGATGAATGACAAATCAAGATGTGTGAAAAATTAAGCAGTTTTGACTAAATTACAGGGGTCAACTTTTACAGGAGGTTAACTATTACTTGAATAGCTGTGGTAAATTCAATTAAATGTTAAATCTGGAATTGAAAGCTAGTCTCACTATTGGCAAAGAAGCTGTTGAATTGTTATTGTCATAGGATCATACAATACAGAAACAGACCCTTTGGTCCAACTCGTCTATGCTGACCAGATATCTAAAATTAATTTAGTCCCATTTGCCAGTATTTGGTCTGATTTGCCCTGATTTGCCTTTCCAAAGTGCAACACATCACATTTATCTAAATTAAACTCCAGCCGCCACTCCTTGACCCATTTGCCTATCTGATCAAGATCCTGTTGTACTCTGAGATAACCTTCTTCGCTACTACACTACCAATTTTGTGTCATCTGCAAACTTACTAACCATTCCCCCTATAGTCATATCCCAATCATTTATATAAATGACAAAAAGAATTGCGCCCAGCACGGATCCATGTGGCACAATGCTGGCCACAGCCCTCCAGTCTAAAAACAACCCTCCACCATTACCCTCTGTCTCCCAACTTCAAGCCAATTTTGTATCCAAATGGTTAACTCTCCTTGTATTTCATATGATCTAGCCTTGCTAACAAGTCTACTATGCAGAACCTTGTCAAATACTTTACTGAAGTCCGTACAGACAACATCCACCACTCTGCCTTCATCAATCTTCTTAAGTCACCGCTTCAAAAAACTCAAATCAAGTTTGTGAGACATGATTCTTCACGCACTATGCCATGTTGACTATCCCTAATCAATCCTTGCCTTTCCAAGCACGTGTTGCTCAGAATCCCCTCCCACAACTTACCCACCTCTAACATGAGGCTCACCAGTCTACAGTTCCTGGCTTTCTCTTACCACCTTTCTTAAATAATGGCACTATATTAGCCACCCTTCAGTCTTTCAGCACCTCACCCATGGCCATTGATAATACAAATATCTCAGCAAGGGCCTGTTGTCAAAACCCATCTGATTCACAACTGCCCTTTCAAGAAGGAAATCTCCTGCCTTTACCCAGTCCAGCATAGTTATTTCACTCTACGCTGTCCCCTTAAATGGCCTAGTAAGATGCTCAGCTGTTCTAAACTGCTATGCCGTTTTTAAAAGAAATTTAAAAAAACACAGCTTAGGCAATTAGGCTATGTACTTTTTACCTATTTTTGTATTCCATTAAGTTTCAAGAGGGCAAGGTCATTGCAACACTCTTTTCCTTTTACTTTCAGAGCAAGAGGCCATCAATTTAGTTGCATTGAGTTCTGCTTTTATTTGTAGAAAACAAAACATGGGAATGGCTAACAGACTCTTGTTTTTATGTCTATCCACATGTTATTGTACTATGATCAGCCTTTTGTCAATTGTGCTTTATCTCGAAAAACTGAGTAGTACATTAGAGCTCTGCAGTTATTTTGCCATAACTCTCGGAATTTTCACACACCCATTCTGCACTGCTCTCCCACCCCAATCACCCACACAAGGCCCATCTTAAGAGCGATTAATAAGAACGTGAAAGTGACATATTTGGACCAAAGCTTGTCATACTTCCACACTAGTGACAGCTTCTAAATAAAGAAACTGTTTCATGAAACCACACGCCCAATACTGCCCAGAGGGTTATTGAAACAAAAATATTGACTTGAGTTATATGAAAAGTTATCTTCAATCATCTGATCACCAACAACTCTACATAAACTTTTCTGCTGCCACTATCGTAATAATGCCACCTTCCCCACAAGTATTTCCAATACGTTGCCCTTTCCCCTCAGCCGAGAATTCCTAACCACTGTGATTGACAGGGCCCTCTCCAATCTGTCTGATCAACTGTCTGCATTTCTGCTCTCGCTTTTTCCCTTCCTCCCCTCATCCTGACTTTCAACTCACCAACTTCTAAACGCAACATATGATCCTCTGCCATTTCTGCCTGGTGTAGTCCACCTCTCCTCCTAGCACATCTTCCCCTGCCCTTCCTTTTTCAGAATCTTGAAGGGGCCTGTTCCCTTCGTGACATCCTGCTCCATTCCTCATCACCCCAACACCTCCTGCCTTCCTGACAGCAGCTTCTGGTCCAAGCATGGGAGATGCATCACCTGATATTTTATCTCCACTCTTCCCATTGTCCATGGCTTCAGAAATATGGGAGTTGAGGTAAGACCTAAATTAAATTTGTCCAAGATGGTCCCATAGTTTCCTCTACCCCATAATAATGACAGATTGGGAAAATCTGCCTAGTATTGATAATGCTATGCTGATAGAGGCATATCAGCAAACTGCTACTGAAGCAACTAGAATATATTATTTACAAATCTTAGTTCACCATCACAGTAGTGTTACACCTCAGGAGGCGGCAGCTTGGATGATTGTATTTGCATTAGCTCTCCAAATGAGCATCATGACTTAGTGGTACAATTCTGTGTTTTCCCCATGGCCTTGCACATCATTCCTACTTAAATACTCACCCAAATATCCTCCTGAATGCCTCAAATGAGCTTGCCTCCCGAGTTTTGAAGAACAATCATAGTGGTCTCTAAATATAACCTCTATTGTTTTCTCCACAGATGCTGCCAGACCAACTCAGTTTCTTCAACATTCTGTGTCGACCTCCACCACGCTTACTTGCAGTGCATTCTAGACCTGAACCACTGGTCATGTAAAAACTTTTTTTATGCATCAAATTTCTTTCTTTTGCAAATCATTTTCAATCTGTGCCATCTTGTTCTTGATCCTTTTAAGAGCAGGAACAGTTTCTCCTTATCTACTCTAACCAGTCCCCTCATGATTTTAAAAACTTCTAGCAGAGCTCCGCTTGGCTGCCTTCTCTCCAACAGGAACAGTCCCAAATTCTCCAAATTATCCTCATAACTGAAGTTTCACATCCCTGGAGCGCTTCTTCCCAATAACCTATCCTTTTCCATGTGACTACTAAATTTTATCCCAAAAATTGTTTCTAGAAGCTTTTCCACCATTCAGGTTAAACTGACTGGTTTGTAATTGCTGGGTGCATCCTCACAAACTTTTCTGAATAAAGGTATGATGTTGGCAATTCTTCAGTCTTCTGGCATCTCCAAGGGAAAACAGTAAAGTGTTCCTGCAATTTCCACACTCTCTTCTTTCAATATCCTTGGATACATCTTATCTGGTCCTGGTGCCTGTCAATCTAAAGTACCAATGGTCTATCCAACATTTCCTCATCAAATATGAATACTCCTAGTGACAGGGTTTCCTCATTGTCACTGTGACCTGGGTATCATCTACCTCTGTGGTAAAGATAGATGTAAAGTATTCACTTAATACATTAATTATGCCCCCTGTTTCCGTGCGTACATCCCTTTTCTGGTCCCTAATTAGCCCGACATATTCTTTACCATTATTTTACTGCTGTGCACTTGTCGACAACTTTGGGATTCTCCTTTATGTTGGCTGCCAGTGTTTTATTCTGTTTCCTCTTTGTTTTTCTGAGTTGCTTTTTCTAATATGAACTTTCTATATTCCCCTTGATTCTCAATTGTACCTGGCACCTGTCATTTTTTCTTCTTTATCATAATTTCAAATTTGTCAAATTTGTCATATGGGAGCTCTAGAAATAGGGTATATACCCTGCCTGTATCCAAACCATCTCCTGTTTGAATATGCTCATTGCTCAGTTACAGTTTATGTGCCAACCTTCTGTTCCAGTCTATCTGGCCCGGTTCTGTTTTGCCTCACTGAAGTCAGCTCTCCACCAACTGATTTTTCTTACTTTGGCTTGTTGCATTTCATTCTTTACCACCATTATGATACAATGATTACTGTCTGCTAAATGTTGATCCACTTGACCCACCTCATTTCCAAGATCCAGATCCAATAATGCATCCTTTTTGTTGGACTGGATCCATGCTATTGTAGCAAATTCACCTGAATACAGTCAAGGAATACTTGCCTCTTACATTATCAGTATCCCAGTCTATTTGGGTAATTAAAGTCTACTACAATAGCTACCCTATAATATTACATTTTTAAATTCATTTATAGAATGAGAGCGTCTCTGGCTAGACAGCATTTATTGCCCATTGGGCTGTTAAGAGTCAACCATACTGCTGCAGGTCTGGAGTCACATGTAGTCCAGACCAGGGAAGGATGGCAGTTTCCTTCCTTAAGGGACATTAGTGAACCAGATGGGTTTTTCTGACAATTGACAATGGATCCACAGTCATCATTAAATTATTAATTCCGGATATTTATTGAATTCAAATTCCATCATCTGCCGTGATGGGATTCAATCCTGGGTCCCCAAAACGTCATCTAGATCTCTGGATTAACAGTCCAGCAATAACACCACTAGGTCATCACCTCCCCACATTACCCTATAATGCTCTCTCTAACTTCTCTGAAACCATCCACCCTTTTGCAGGAACTAATTCTTCATTTAATAATACAATACCAACTCCTCTTTAAACCCCCCGCCCCGTGTCTTGCCTGAAGATCCTATGCCCTGGGATTTTCAGTTGTCCCTCCTCAAAACCACATTTGTGATGGCAACAATAATCCAGTTCCAAGTGCCAATCCATGCCCTTAACAGATTCCCCTTACTCCCTTATATCTCAACATTGTTGAAGAGCATGAGCCCAGTCCTGCAGTGGAGCTGACCAAACTGGCTGAGTCCCACAGCAGCAGTAGCAGAGGGAATGGCCCAAGCCCAGTAGTGGAATGAGCGGGCTAATTCCCAGAGTGGCAGCGGAGCGAGTCCTGGATGGAGGCCAGCATGTGGAGGCAGCTTGGCCTTGTGCTCTTGGGCCGGCTGGCACGGACAGGAACTTAAGTATGTACTTATTATCATTCCAGACTTTTTCAACTGTTCCTATGCTAATCTATACTTTATTTGGCTGTGTAACAACACTTAAAAGTATCTATACCTGGGTCCTCTGTACCAAAGATGGCACTGAAAGGCGACATTACAAACTTTTCACTGCACTCATTCGAGGTTATATAGGTTATTCCCTACATTCCTGTCTTGGTTCCTTTACTATATTATGCTGTGTTCCTATTTTCCTCATGTATCGTGTCCCCTCCCCTTGCTGAAATTGTTTAAACTCCTCCCAACAACACTAGCAAACCGTCCCCCAAGGATGTTGGTCCCATTCTGGCCCAGGTACAGGATATCCCACTTGTAGAGCTCCCACCTCCCCCAGAAATGGGTTCAGTGATCCAGGAATATAAAACCCTCCCTCCTGCGCTACCTTTTGAGCCAGGCATTCATCTACGATATTCTCCTATTTTTGTACTTGCTAATACATGACACTGGGAGTAATCCAGAGATTACAACCTTTGAGAACTCACTCTTTAATTCACTGCTTAGGTCCCTAAATTCTTGGTGCAAAACCTCATCCCTCATTCTACTTATATCACTGGTACCAACATGTACCACAAACTCTGACCCCCTCCCTTTAGGGTGCCCTGCAGTCATTCAGTAACATCCGTGACCCTGGTATGAAGGAGGCAATACACCATCCTGGAGTAATGTCGGCGACCTCAGAAATGCCTGTGTGCACTCCTCAATACCACTATATCCCTTGGATTCTTGCACCTCCCTCTTCATGCAGCTGAGCCACCTGAAGCGCTAGGAGCTTTGTCCTTGCTGCATTCCCCAGTGGAGCTCCCACTGTCACCATTTTCCATTACAGAAAAATGGTTATCAAGTGCGATGTCTTCTAATGCTTTCCTATCTTCCTGCCTGGCCCTTTTTTCATCTGCCTATTTATTTTTAATTCTCTCATGGGATGTAGGATTCACTGGCTAGGCCAACATTTATTGCCCATCCCTAATTGCCCAGAGGGCAGCAGACAGTCAAACACTGTTTCTGTGGGCTTGGGATCACATGTAGGCCCAGACCAGTTAAGGATAGCAGATTTCCTTCAATAGTTTTGTGGTCATCATTAGGTCCTTAATTCCAGATTCTTTCCTGAATTCAAATGCCGCCATTTACCATGGCAGGATTTGAACCCAGGTCCCCAGAACATTGGAGTCATAGAGTCATGCAGCATGGAAACAGACCATACCGATCGAGTTTCCCACTGCCTGTGTTTGGCCCATATACCTCCAAACCTTTCCTATTCACGTACCTGTCTGAATGTCTTTTAAATGCTGTAACTGTACCTGCATCTACCACTTTCTCTAGCAGTTCATTCCACATACGAACCATGTGAAAAAATTGCCTCTTAGGTCCCTTTAAAATCTTTCTCCTCTCACTTTAAAATTATGCCCTCTGCTTTTGAACTCCCTTATCCTCGGGGAAAAAGACCTTTGCTATTCACCTTATACATGGCCCTCATGATCTTATGAACCTCTATAAGGACACCCTCAACCTCCTTCACTCTGGTGAGAAAAATCCCAGGCTATCCAGCCTCTCCTTATAACTCAAGCCCTCCAGTCCCTGCAACATCCTTGTAAATCTTTCAGAAATCTCTCCAATTTAATAATATCCTTCCTATAGCAGGGTAACCAGATCTGTACACAGTACTCCAAAAGTGGCCTCGCCAAAGTCCCAGGCAACCTCAACATGATGGCCAAATTCCTCCACTCAATGGTTTGAGCAATGAAGACAAGTGTGCTGAATGTTTTCTTAATCACCCTGTCTACCTGTGATGCAAACTTCAAAGAACTATGTACCTGAACCCCCAGCTCTTTGTTCAATAACACTATCCAGGGCTAGACCAATAACTATACAAGTCCTTACCAAAATGCAATACCTCACACTTATCCAAATTCAACTTCATCTTCCACTCCTTAGCCCACTGGCCCAACTGATCAAGATCTCTTTGTAACTTAGATAACCTTCTTCACTGCTCACGACACCAACAATTTGGAAAGCATTTTTAGTAAGTTTGTGGATTACACCAAAATTGTTGGTGTAATCCACAAACCTTACTAAAACTGCTTCTTAAATTCTCACCCAAATCATCCATATAAATAACAAATAACAATAGGCCCAGCACTGATCCCTGCGGAACACTGTTGGTCACAAGCTGAGTTTCTGGATTAGTTTCTGGACTAGCAATTACACCACAAGGCCATTGCCTCCCCATTTCCTCTCTGCCTGCAGCTTCTTAGAGTGTGGGGTGCCTACCTCAGCAAACATACTATCCACATCGTCTTTGGTGCAACTCTGTGTCTCAGGCTGACACTCAAGTTCCAAATTTTGGCACTCAAGCTGTTTGAACAGGCAGCACTTTCTACAAATGTGATCATCCAGACTCCCGGGAGCATCTAGGAATTCTCACATTCTGCAGACGGTACAACATAGTGGCTTGGGCTCCCATCATGTTCAGTTAAATTCAAAGAAATTTACAGATAAGACTACTAGAAAGAAAAAGAAAGAGATAAACTCTTACCGTGTAGAGCCTATAATCAAAAAGCTTAAAAAACATTAAAAACATTATAAAAGTACGACCCTCATGACAATCCAGGCATTGAGCCATTTCTCTGCTCTTATTCTCCAGTCTTCCCATCCATTGAAGTGAATAAGGGAAAACTGCTAGTAACAAAAAATTCTGGGGATCATAGCAGTTCAGGCAGCATTCATGGACAGACAGCAAGCTAACATTTTGAGTCTAGATGACTCTTGATTGCTGCTGGTGATCTCAGAAATGGAACTCTAGCCAATGCCTTTGGGAAAAAAATGCAAATTTAGAAACATTTTTAGAACATTTCTTGCAAGCAATACAGTTCACAAGAAAATGAACATTTTTGTTTAATATTACAACATTTGGGGGAAAAGTCTTCAGAAAAATCCAGACGTAGATATTCTTGAACAGTTATTATAAAATGAGTAGTTTTTCTGTTGCAACTGGAACAAAACTCAACTCTCTTTTATAAGCCTTAAATGAGGAAGTATGTACTCTGAAAAGAGAAATCCCAAAACATCTCTATCCAGGCAGCAGCTTGAAGGCACTGACAACAAGGCCTCCATCCTTTTGGATGGCTAAAGGGCTATTAGGGACACATAAATAGACAGTGAGTGCAGCATCAAATTTATGAGCTGAATTTTCAACCCCCACCACTCAAGTTAGGATCAGATAAGGTGGAAGGGGTGCCAGCCATTGCATCTGTTTTGAGATGCTGTGCCTGGTGTGGTAATGTTAACCAGGGTTAGCAGCAAGCGGGATATGGATTCTGCTGTCCTCCTCATTGAGGCCAATTAAGTTATGCAAAGAAGTTAAGCAGTTGTTGAACTGTGAAGCCCCTCCGATTCCTGCCAGTCTGACGGAGACTCACTTAAGAGAAACATCAAAAGGCTCTTTATCCTCACGGTGTGTGCTGCGTGTGGTGTGTGTGTGTGAGAGAGAGTGAGAGCGAGAGTGAGGGCGAGGGCGAAAGTGTAGCCTCCCAGTCGTTCTTATTGTCTATCACAGAGCTCTTAGATGACAGCACATGGGAGATGCTGGACCAGCCATTATCTAGGGATGAGCTGACCAAGGCCCTTGAGTCCTTAGAGAAGAATAAAACTCCTGGAAGTGACAGCTTATCGTATAAGCTTTATTCACTGTTTTCTGCTCAGATCTGCTGTCAGCGCACAGACACATAAGTATCTGTGACCTGTTTGAACTGGCCTCGGGAGCCAAGGTAAATTGAGGCAAGAGTAGGGACATGTTCTTTGGGATCTGAGCTGACCAATCCTTTATCCCCTTCATTGTCAAGACAAATTACCTGAAGGTGGTAGGAATATGGATCGGAGGGTCTGGGCATGCACAAAATCTTGGGAGGAGCACATCGCCAAGATGTGGCGGAAACAGGTATTTTGGGAGTGACATTCCATCTCCATTGCAGGCAGAAACCTGGTCATTAGGTGGCAGGCATTCCCTCTGTTATTGTATGTGGCACAGGTCTGGCCTATTCCCCAAAACTGCGTCGTTATCGTCACCTGAGCCAGCTTACACTTCATCTGTACATCTAAGATAGATCATGTCTGCAGGAGCACCATGTACAAGAATCTGGATGGAGTAGGAGGGAAACAATGTACCCACCACTGCCCTCATCCTGATGGCCATCTTTGTGTGTGGCTGCATCAAGGTGTGGAGACACAATCAGTATGCAAACACCAATTATTACTACATACTGAGGTTCCATCTGTCCCCGAAATTGCAAAGGATGGGACTGGCCTTGCTGCCACGGAACACTCCAACTAGTTGGACCATTCTGTATCACCTGCCCTTCATACAGAAATTTGCAAGGAAAATTAAGCCCATCAGGAAGTGGTCAGCATGTAGCGTCCATCAGATCACTACACGCTGCCCTTGAACAGCTGTGCTGGCAGAGGTGGTCATGGTGCGACCGTCACACATCTCCTTCTGGAATGTTACAGAGATAGTAGGAACTGCTGATGCTGGAGAATCTGAGATAACACAGTGTGAAGCTGAATGAACACAGGGGCCAAGCAGCATCACAGGAGCAGGAAGGCTGACGTTTCGGGTTGAGACCCATCCTCAGAAATAGGGGAGGGTAAGGGGATTCTGAAATAAATGGGGAGACGGGGGAGGCAGATAGAAGACGGATAAAGGAGAAGATAGGGTGAGAGGAGACAGGCAGGTCAAAGACGCAGGGTTAGAGCCAGTGAAGGTGAATGTAGCTGGTTAGTTAGGGAGGGGATAAGTCAGTCCAGGGAGGACAGACAGGTCAAGGAGGCGGGATGACGTTAGTGGGTAGGAAATGGGGGTGGGGCTTGAGGTGGGAGTAATGGTTAGGGAGGTGGGGGCTAGCTGGGCTGGTTTTGGGATGTGGTTGAGGGAGGGGAGATTTTGAAGCTTGTGAAGTCCACACTGATAGCCTTGGGCCGCAGGGTTCCCAAGCGAAACACATCTTTCGGGTGGCGTCATTATGGCAATGCAGGAGGCCCAGGATGGATATGTCATCCAAGGAGTTGTTGGGGTGGGGGGGGGGTGGTAGTTGAAATGGTTCGTGACTGGGAGGTGTAGTTGTTTGTTGCGAACTGAGCGTAGGTGTTCTGCAAAGCAGTCCCCAAGCCTCCATTTTGTTTCCCCGATGAAGAGGAGGCCACAGTGGGAACAGTGGATACAGCATATCACTTTGAGAGATGTGCAGGTGAACATCTGTTTCTTGTGAAAAATCTTCTGAGGGCCTGGGATGGGGGTGAGGGGGGAGGTCTGAGGCAGGTGTAGCACTTGCTTCGGTTGCAGGGAAAAGTGCCGGGGGTGGTAGGGCTGGAGGGGAGTGTGGAGCGGACAAGGGAGTCACCGAGTGAGTGGACCCTCAGGAAAGCAGACAAGGATGGGGATGGAAAAATGTCTTTGGTGATGGGGTCGGATTGCAGATGACGGAAATGTCGGAGGATGATGCATTGGATTTGGAGGTTGGTGGGGTGGTACGTGAGGATGAGGGGGATTCTGTTTTGGCTATTATTGCGGGGGGGGTGAGGATGAGTTGCGGGAAATGCGGGAGACACTGTCGATGGCATTTTCGATCACTGTGGAAGGGAAGCTGCAGTTCTTGAAAAAAGAGGACATCTGGGATGTTCTGGAGTGGAATGCCTCATCTCGGGAGCAAATGTGGCGGAGGTGAAGGAATTGGGAATAGGGGTTGGCATTTTTACAGGAAGGTGGGTGAGAGGAGGAATATTCGAGGTAGCTGTGGGAGTCAGTAGGCTTAAAATGGATATTGGTTTCCAGGTGGATGCCAGAGGTGGAGACAGAGAGGTCCAGGAAGGAGAGAGTGGTGTCAGAGATAGTCCAGGTATACTTAAGGTTGGGGTGGAAGGCGTTAGTGAAGTGGATGAACTGTTTGAGCTCCTCCTGGGAACACGAGGTGGCACCGAAACAGTCATCAATGTAACGGAGGAAGAGGTGGAGAGTAGGGCCCGTGTAGCTTTGGAAGAGGGCTTGTTCCACATAACCTACAAAGAGGCAGGCATAGCTTGGGCCCATGCGGGTACCCATGGCCACCCCCTTTGCCTGTAGGAAGTGGGAGGAATTAAAGGAGAAGTTTTTGAGGGCGAGGACGATAAGCGGATGAGGGTGTCAGTGGAGGGGGACTGGTTGGGCCTGCAGGTCAGGAAGAAGCGGAGGGCCTTTAGACCATCTGCATGGGGAATGCAGGTGTATAGGGACTGGACGTCCATGGTAAAAATGAGGTGTTGGGGACCGGGGAATTGTAAGTTCTGGAGGTGGAGGAGAGCTTGGGTGGTGTCACTGACGTAGGCAGGGAGTTCCTGGACCAAGGGGGAGAAAATGGAGTCCAGATAGGTGGAGATGAGTTCGGTGGGGCAGGAGCAGGCGGAGACAATAGGTTGACCAGGGCAGGTGGGTTTGTGCATTTTGGGAAGGAGATAGAAGCAGGCCATGCAGGGTTAGGCAATGATGAGGTTGGAGGCTGCAGGTGGGAGGTCACCTGAGGTGATGAGGTTGTGGATGGTTTGGGAGATGATGGTTTGGCGGTCGGGTGTGGGGTCATGATCGAGGGGGCAGTAGGAGGTGGTGTTGGAGAGTTGGCGTTTGGCCTCGGCAATGTAGAGGTCAGTGCACCATACTACAACTGCGCCTCCCTTGTCTGGGGGTTTTATGGTGAGGTTGGGATTGGAGCGGAGGGAGCGGAGGGCTGCCCGTTCTGCAGGGGAGAGGTTGGAGTGGGTGAGAGGGGTGGAGAGGTTGAGGCGATCGATGTCTCGACGACAATTATAAATGAAGAGGTCGAGGGAGGGTAGGAGGCCTTGGGGTGGTGTCCAGGAGGAGGGGGTGCATTGGAGATGGGAGAAGGGGTCAGTAGAGGGAGGGTTAGTCTCACGATTAAAGAAATAAGCGTGGAGGTGAAGGTGGTGGACAAACTGTTCAATGTCCAAACGAGAGTTATATTCATCCATGTGTGGGTAGAGGGCGACAAAGGTGAGTCCCTTACTGAGGACTGACTGTTTGTCCTCAGTAAAGGGGAGGTCTGACAGGGCTGGGTGTCATTGTCTTGTCTAGAGATGGTGGCTGTGAAGGCGATGGGTGGAGTGATATTGCCAGTGGAATGTTTCTTTAGAAAGCAAGTCTGGAGAAAGATGCAGTGGGTTTTGTCGAGGTTCATCCCAAGCAGCTCCATGTTGCAGGACTCTGAGCTCTACGGGCTGTTCCCTGGGACACACACTGAGACAAACATCGACTGTGCTGACAGGATCATCAACTTGATGGAAGTTCCAGGACTACATGCTGAGGGGCTCACTGAAGCTGCCACCAAGGAGTAGTGAGGAAAGATCACTGTCTGAGGTCTTCCTGCTGAAGGTAAATAGGGTTTCGTTCAGTTATCAGACCCTCCTGGTGCCTCAACTTTAATATTGTCTGACTCAAGAAAAAGATGCCTTTGGTTTTTCTGGATAGAGTCAAACTCCAATGTCTGTTTGTTTCCATGATATTCTGCTGTACAAAAGTTAACTGCTTTTGTGGCTATGGGCATGTATCCATGTATACTTTTTAGGAGTATAGTTTGAAAGTTAAAAAACAAACTGTAATGAGGTCAGAGATAATGGGAACTGCAGATGCTGGAGATTCCAAGATAATAAAATGTGAGGCTGGATGAACACAGCAGGCCAAGCAGCATCTCAGGAGCACAAAAGCTGACGTTTCGGGCCTAGACCCTTCATCAGAGAGGGGGATGGGGGGAGGGAACTGGAATAAATAGGGAGAGAGGGGGAGGCGGACCGAAGATGGAGAGTAAAGAAGATAGGTGGAGAAGGTGTGGGTGGGGAGGTAGGTCAGCCAGATGGATTTTGAAGAATATGAGTTCCCTGATTGGACCAGATTGACAGTCCTAATCAGGGAGCCCTGGCTGACAGATAAGAACAGGGGGGTCACTGGATCAGTGTCAAGCACTTGCCACGTGTACACAAAGGGTGACAAAGGGTTATTTCAGTTGTTAAAGGGAGAAGGTGGAACACTGAAGGAAGTGCATGGCTTTAATGAGGTGTCCTTTGCAGATCTGCTGAAGGGAGTTGGGTACAGGTTGGGGAACCAGTCATGGCTGCTCCAGGGTATTACCTTGGCCCCAGAAGGGCCAGTATGGCTAAAGGGTTTGATGCCAGAGAAGAGGAGACTGGATGCTCAGTGCTCAGGTCTGAAACAGGGTCATCAAAACCAGCATAGCAGAGGCAGAAGAGCTAGGGGCAAGGTTGCCAAATCATAGAGCGACTACCTGCACATGAAGAAATATGCAGCTGAGTGGCAGATTTTGGGGCCAGTGACAATGAGAAATAACACCCTCCACGGAGAAAGCAGAATCCTGAGTAGCAGGAAAGTATGAGGAAAGATAGGGGCTAGCTGGGGATAACTGGATCCAAGTACACAGGAGACTGAGCCTCTCCAAACAGATGGTTACAGACAGCTGTGGCTTAATTGCTGAAGACCCCACACCATGCCATGTCTTGCCAGTGCCCATCAAAAGTGTTATGGCTTTGGACGTCTTCACTTCTAGCCCCTTTTAAGAATCAGCTGTGGGCTTTTGTGGTATCTTGCCAGTAGCTGCACGCCACGTTATCTTGAAAGTCACTGATGGCCTCTTTGTCAAAGTGGAACAGTCCCTTTATTTCTCAATGTGGCCTTGCAGGGATTGAGGGTTGTGAGTTTCACCACTGTTCTTGGATTCCATTAATTGTAGCAGTGATTGTGCCTTGATGGCCATGTTGCTGCAATTAAAATTTACTCTCTTGAAGTTCAGCTAATCTGCAACCATACAAGGGTTTCCTCCATGCGTGAGGTTATTTTCCTGTCAGCTGCTGTGACTCCTCCATTCTCTGCCAGCCCAGCCTGCCTTGGATCTTTACTCCAATCCTCGATATTGTTCAAAAAGCCATTGAACATTTGAAGCTGTGGTTCTGGTATCCAGACCTATTGGCTGGCACTACCAAAAACCAGCTTGACACATATAATCCATCAGACCGGCTATGGACTCCAGGCCCTTCCATTTGGGCACCCTATGCCACGCAGGGGCCCTTCTGGGAGCAAGGATTGAATTGAATTGAATTAGCTTTATTGTCACATGCACTCAAATCAATACAGTGAAAAGTTTACAAGTCGCCACTTACAGCACCATCTTAGGTACAAGGTACCTAGGTACACAGAACTACCCTGTGGAAAGAAATACCCTTCACTCTCCACACTGATGTCCTTCTAACCCCCCAACTCACTGCCTGTCTGACTGGCCCCAGAGAATTGCCCCAAATCACCTCTCTTCTGAGGCCTTTAATAACAGTTCTAGCCTGGAGACAACTGCTGACAGTGCGGTAGCCATCACTCCTAGTGGCACTGAAGGGGACTGAACAGCTGCTGGTCCTCAGATTGGCAGGCAGCTCTTGAAAGAAGGATCTCCGCCTTCTGGGAACCCTGGATGCAGGCAGCTGATCACCTTGTTCCATTAATTTTGTTGGAGTTCCTGAAAATGGCCATAGCAGGGATGGCACTGGCTAACCTGGAAGGGAACAGGGCCACCACCGCCATTACAATTTGGCTCATTGCGTCACTTCACTTTATTGTCCATGCAGAAAACTGTATGGATAATAATTCTGGGTACACTGCTTGTTCATTGAAAGATTACAAAAAAGTCAGTGATGACAATATGGAAAATAGTTTATCACAGAACACAAAGGTTAATTAAAATATAATTTAAAGAATTCTGGTGTAATTGAATAATCAGCCAGCGAATCAATCCTAAACATGTGTTCTTGTCCATACATTAGCTCCTGTTCAAAGTTATTTTGGAGGAGGCAATGAGCTCAGGATCCAGTTGATTCTGCATCAGAGGGATGTAGCCTTTTCCCTGAACACATCCAACAATAATATTGCGACACAAGGTGATTCTCATTGTCTATGGCACTCTTTATGTTCACCAAAATTCTTAGAATAGATTATATCAAGGAGGATCAGCTCATCAAATACCATTTCTGCCTGGTTTAGTCATCACTGGACTCTTAAAAGTTTGCTTCACCAAGACAGCCTTACCAGCAAGTTTTGAAAATTGGATAACACTCTCAACTATAGCCGAATAAAAGAGTTTCAGGTCGACTTGAAAAGATTTTAATTTTTTAAGATATGATATCATAAAATCCCTACAGTGTGGAAACAGGCCCTTCAGCCCAACTAGTCCACAGTGACGCAACCCCTATAGCCCACCCAATCTACACATCCCTGAACACTACAGGCAATTTAGCATGGCCAATCCACCTAACCTGCACATCTTTAGACTGTGGGATGAAAGCAGAACACCTGGAGGAAACCCACGCAGACTCAGGGAGAACATGCAAACTCCACGTAGGACAGTCAAGGATGGAATTGAACCTGGGTTGCTGGTGCTGTGAGGCAGCAGTGCTAACCACTGAGCCACCCCATTATAGCTATATAATGCCCATGTTGGCCAGGACGTCTGTGCACAACTCTCTCCAGCTCAATTGACCATTCTTGTAGACATCAAGGGTGCAATTCACTTCTTCCTGGAGGTGGTGAGAAATAGGCAAGTATCTTGTCAGGGCCAACTCACCTAATCATTTCCCCTTATCACCACCTCACCAATTAAGTCCTAGGTGAGCTGTTTCAAAGAGTCATACAGCACGGAAATAGTCCCTTCAGTCCAGCCGGTCCATGCCGACCATAATCCAAAACTGAACTAGTCCCACCTGCCTGTGCTTGGCCCATATCCCTCCAAACATTTCTTATTCATGTACTTATCTAAATGTCTTTTTAAACATTGTAACTGTACCTGCATCCACCACTTAATAAAGTACATTCCACACACTAGACACTTGCTATGTAAAAAAAAATTGCTCCCATGTCTTTTGTAAATCGTTCTCCTCTCCTTAAAAATATGTCTTATGGGTGACATTCTTTACGTGCCACTAATTAAGGTCCTTAATTGTTTAATTAATGATCACTTAATGGCCTCAATTCACCACCTCCCTGGCAGACAATCAAGCAGACAGGTTGTTCTGATTTTCCTGTCAGGAAACTAACCACCTGTTGACACCCAATGACCTAACTGGTGTTTGTTACAACAAGTTATCTTGGCAGTAGGAGTGGTGTGCTTCTCACTACCAAACACGTCCACCGTGACTTTGAACAATCATGGGGAATCACACCATAGATTTTAGATCTTTTAATATGCACGCAATTATTCAAAATTGTGTCTATCAAGAACAATCTAAACTGGGTATTTTTCATTCATAAATTCAGTTTCATTCAAAATTGCTCCTGTGTCCCAAGTGCAATGACTTACATTCTTTCATCATGCCAATATCCTGGCATCGCTTGAGTCTACATGCTTGACAATGTCTTCTGTTATCCTTTGTAATTGAACAGTTGCCACTAAAAGGACATGTAAAATTGGCCTTTTTCTTCATGCTTCTCCTGGTGATGGTAGAAATAAAAAAGAAATCAGCGATTAAAATACTAAATAAGTAATTAAAAAGGACAGGTACAGACCACACTAAATTTCCTTCTTTAAAGACTGTGACATCAATTTTAGAAAATAAAATGATAGTAAAGGTGCCAGGCAATCAGGAAGCACCAACAACTAAACAAGGCTGCCTGCCATGCAATGTGCAGATGGAAGCAAATAACAATTCTCCACAGAGTTCCAGATTTCAGCTGAGGCATCAAGTGGAGACAAGCAAAACATATTAGGAAAAACAGAAGCATCCAGCACCCTCTGGTGGGCTGCATGTGAGTGAGTCAAATTGAACTGCAATGCCACTAGTTGCTCAAAAATTGATGAGAAGGAATTGTATTTATTTAATATCATAACGTTTCAAAGTTCTTTACAATGATGCCATTATTGCTGGGAGTGTAGGTTACAATAACTAAAAACTCCTGCTTGACATATCAAACAGACAAATGCAACTGATGTTTCATTTCAACAAACTAAAATGAGGCAAATTATCAACTCACTGTTGCTTAATATCATCCCGGTGACTAATTTCTCTAGTTTCACACATAATTAAGCCTATGTGCTAAAACACCTTCCCATGTAATCACAGAGGTTTAACACCTGCCCATTTACCTCCTCCCTCTTCACCATCCAAGGCCCCAAACATACCTTCCAGGTGAAACAGTGATTTACCTGTACTTCATTTAATATGTAATGACTGTTTATAGTGTGGTCTCTTCTAAGCTGGGGAAACAAAATGCAGGCTGGGTGACCACACTGCAGTGCACCTATGCAAAAACTGCAAAAATGACCCTGGAGCTTCCAGTTACCCACCACTTCAACATACCATTGTGTTCCCCCTCCAATACTTCTGTTACAGGCCTGCTGCAGTGTTCCAGCAAGCCCCAGCACAAACTTGAAGGACAACATCTCATTTTCCACTTAGGGACCCTGTAGCTTCTAGGGCTTGACATTGAGTTCAATAACTTTAGGCATTTTAACATTCTTCTATAGTGATTGAAACAAGGTTAGCCAGGTGGGATATGAGTTCCCTGATTGGGGCTGTCAATCTGGTCCAATCAGTGAACCATGGTTGACTGATATAAACAGGAATATCAGTCAGGACCTTGCAGGAAGGTACCAAAATGGGGCAGAGGAAATTACATGAGTATCAGGCAGGATCGACAGAGTGTTAATTCAAAGGAGCTGTTATTGAGCAAGTCCACATTTGATATGTGGGAGCTGTTTAAAGTCCAACTGATCAGAGTTCAGGGCTGGCATGTTCCAGTAAGGAGAAAGGACAGGATGGCAAGGTAAGGGGCCCTTGGATAATGAGGGAGGTTTTGAATTTAGTCAAAAGGAAGAAAGAAGCATATGTAAGGTTCAGGAGGCTAAAACTGGAAAGGGGTTGTGAGGAATATTTAAAAAGCAGGAAAGATCTCAAGCAGAGAATTAGGAGAGCAAGGAGGGGGCCATAAAATAACCTTGGCAACTAGAGTTAAAGGGAATCCCAATGCATTCTATATATACATAAAAAAAACAAGGGAACAACTAAGGAGAAGGTGGGACCACTCAAGGAAGAGATAACAAAGTGTGGGGCTGGATGAACACAGCAGGCCAAGCAGCATCTCAGGAGCACAAAAGCTGATGTTTCAGGCCTAGACTGATAATGGGGGGAACTTCTGTTTGGAGGCAGAGGATGTGGGTGAGATCCTAAGTGAGTACTTTGCGTTGGTATTCGCTCAGAAGGATATGAGAGATAACATGGAGTATGCTAATATGCTAGTGCATTTTGAGATCAAGAAAGATGTGGAGTTGGGTCTCTTGAAGAGCATTAAGGTGGATACATCCCCAGGGCCTGACAGTATCTACCCCGGGTTATTGAGAGAGTCAAGAGAGGAGATTACTGGGGCCTTGACCAAGATCTTTGTATTCTTGCTAGCCACTGAAGAGGTGGGCGTGAGTAGCTAAGGTTGTTCCTCTGTCCAAGAAGAGAAATAGGGATAATCCAGGAAACGATAGACCAGTGAGTCTCACATCGGTGGTTGGGAAGCTGTTGAAGAGAATTCTCAGGGATAGGATTTATGTGCATCTGGAACAGCATGGCTTAATTAGGGACAGTCAGCATGGCTTTGCGCAGGACTGGCCATGTCTTACTAACTTGATTGAATTTTTCGAGGTGTTAACAAAGGTGATAGATGACGGTAGAGCAGGGGATGTTGTCTACCTGAATTTTAGTCAGGCTTTCAACAAGGTCCCTCATGGCAGGCTCATCCAGGGCAGAAATGGCTAGCACGAGGGGTCATAGTTTTAAGCTGGTTGGTGGAAAGTATAGAGGGGATGTCAGAGGCAGGTTCTTTACGCAGGGAGTTGTGAGAGCATGGAATGCGTTGCCAGCAGCAGTTGTGGAAGCAAGGTCATTGGGGTCATTTAAGAGACTGCTGGACATGTATATGGTCACAGAAATTTGAGAGTGCATACATGAGGATCAATGGTCGGCACAACATTGTGGGCTGAAGGGCCTGTTCTGTGCTGTACTGTTCTATGTTCTATGTTCTATTAAGACGCATGGGATCCAAGCTGACTTGGCCGTATGGATTTAGAATCGGCTTGGCCATAGAAGGCAGGGGGTGGTGGTGGAAGGGTGTTTTTCCGGCTGGAAGTCCATGACTAGTAGTCACGTACTGAGATCCATGCTGGGACCTCTGGTCTTTGTGCTATATATCCAAATGACTTGGATGAAAATGTAGATGTGTGCGTTAGTAAGTTTGCAGACAATACAAAGATCAGTGGAGTTGTGGATACTGTAGATGGTTGTTAAAAGATACAGCGCAATATAGCTCAGTTGCAGACATGGGCAGAGAAATAACAGATAGAATTTCATCCGGTTGAGTGTGAGATGCTGCACCTTGGGAGATCAAAGGTTAAGGACAAGTGTACGGTTAATGGCAGGACCCTGAACAGCATTAATGTACAGAGGGATCTTGGGTTCAAGTTCATAGCTTCCTGAAAGTGACCACAGAAGCAGATAGTGTTAGAAGGTTTATGGCATGCTTGCCTTTATTGGTTGGCGAACTGAGTACAAGAGTCAGGATGTCATGTTGCAGCTTTATAAGACTTTGGTTAGGCCATACTTAGAGTATTGTGTTCAATTCTGGTTGCCACATTAGAGGGAAGAGTGGAGGCTTTGGAGAAGGTGCAGAAGAGGTTTACCAGGATGCTACCTGGATTAGCGGGTATGAGCCAAAAGGACAGGCTAGAAAAACTAGGATTGTTTTCTCTGGAGCTGCGGAGGCTGATAGAAGACTTGATAGAAGTCTGTAAAATTATGAGATGCATAGATAGGGTTGATGGGCTGAATCTTTTTCCCAGAGTTGAAATGTCTAAAGCTAGGGGACATGCATATAAAGTGAGAGGGGGAAAGTTCAAAGGAAGGGCAAGTTTTTACAAAGAGATTGAAAGGAGTCTGTTACAGTTCTATATTCGGTGTACCTCAGGGTTAAATGCCATCCATCTGAAAAATCTATTTATATCTTCCTGTAACCTACAACCATCTTCTTCACTATTAACAACTCTACCATTCTTGGTGTCATTCACAAATTTTCTTAATGTTCCCCGCCCCCAACCCCATTTTCATCCACACCATTTATGTAAATAACGAACAATAAGGGTCCTAGTACTGATCTTTGTGATACACTGTTGGACACTGGTCTCCAGTCACTCAAACTGCCTTCTACCACTACCCTTTGTGTCCTATTTATAAACCAGTTTCTAACCCATCTCGCCAGATTTCCCTCAGCTCAATGTGCTTTAACCTTCTCAATCAATCTCACATGTGGAAACTTATCAAAAACTTTGCTAAAATCCAATAAACTACATCAACTAAAATCCCTCATCTACACATTTGATCACATTTTCAAAAAATTCTAACAAATTTGTTCAACATGATCTCCCTCTGACAAAGACATGCTGACTTTCCCTAATTAACCCATGCCTTTCTAAATGGGTATTAATTCACTCCTTCAGAACTTTCTCCAACAGTTTCCCCACTGACGTGAGACTCATGGGTCTATAATTTCCTGGTTCACCTTTACACCTTTGTTGAAAAGTGGAACCATATTAGCTGTCCTCCATCCTCTGACACTTCCTCTGGGGCCAGAGAGGAATTAAAAATGTGTCAATTTCCTGCAATTTCCTGCTTCGCCTCCCACGCTAGCCTGGGATATAATTCATCTGAGCCAGGAGGTTTGTCTGTTTTTAAGGCTGACAAAGCCTCCAATACCTCTCTATTAACTACATCAAACTGTGCAACTTCCTCACTGTCCTTTTTCCTGAATTCCATGCCTATGTTTGTCTTTTCCAGAGTGAAGATTGCGAAGTATTCATTCATTCCAATATCATGCATCTTGCGCAAAGATTACTCCCTTGGTCCCTAATGAGCCCTACTCTTTCCCTTGTTAACCGCTTCCTTTCAATGTATTTATAAAACATCTTAGGATTTTCACTAATCTTGTTTGCAAGTCCGCTCTCATGTCCCCTTTTTGCTCTTCTAATTGCTTTCGTAAGTTCCTTCCATCACTTCCTGTATTCCTCTAGGGCCGCAGCTGAATTATGCCTTTTGGACTCACTAAAAGCCCTCTTCTACGTCCAGCTGGAGACTGGTATTGGTACCAGAGGCAGGGCAAACCGCTTACCCATCTTTCCAACAAAAAAAATTGTGTGGGTCAATAACAGGGAGAAGCTTCTAAAATTCTTCTGAAGAAGGGCCTAGACCAAAAACATCAGATTTCCTGCTCCTCTGATGCTGCTTGGCTTGCTGTGTTCATCCAGCTCTACACAATGCAAATAAATCATATTTGTTGCTGTTAAAATGGAAGTGTTATTTTATGAGAGGCCACAAATAGACAAGACAGAGGTCAAGACAGAAAAGGTTAAATGAAAATGAGGTTAGGATAGTTAGATGCTTATTTCAGACCAACACAGACTTGATAAGGGCAAAGGGCCTTTTTCAGTGCTGTAGACCTTTGTGACTCTGTGACAGTAATGGGTGTGAGATAGAGCAAAAGCTTGCATGGGAGGGTGAGAGTACATGCAAGAGCAGTCAGTTGAAGGAAAGGGATAATGGAAACAGTTGGGGGGAGTGCGATGTAATGGCAAGAGAGAAAGAGAAAAGGGCATACCTGCATGCAAGAAAAGGTCGGCAAGAGAAAGGGAGGAATGGTTGCGATGACAGCCAGTGAGTGGGGTGCAGATTAGGGAAACTAATGATGTTAAAAGCATAAAAGTAAGACAGTTCAATTTAAAAAACGGCAGTAATGATTGGTTCTCCTGGCCCTCGAATCTTGTCTGGAATGCAATACACTTTTAAGCATCCAATATCCTCCGAAGGCAAGAGAAAATTGCCATATGAAAAGTTCAACTGAATGGGTTAGAATCCAAGATATTCAAAACAGTAAGAGGTGAAGAGACTAGGCAGCCTGGATCTTCGCCAGTATTTAATGTGTTGTAGTTACTAACCAGTAAACATTTTGCAATTTGATAATTATTGAATGAGTAATTGCTGTAACACTTCTCCAGTCTTCTAGGAAATTGAATGCCATCCAGAAAAGAAGTCAGAGTTAAAGTAGTGCCATAAATAATGTGTTGATCACAAGTGCAAGTCTTCCATTGAACATCCTTGAATTTAAGCCAATGCTGTTACAATATACTCTGTGACAGTCTCAAATTGCACTATCACAGAATCCCTACAGTGCAGAAAGAGACCATTTGGCTCACAGACTCTGTGCTAACCCTCCAAAGGGCATTTTACCCAGACCCACTGCTCCACCCTATCCCTGTAACCCCATATTTACCATGGCTTAATCCATCTAGCCTGCATACCCCTGGACACAATGGGATAATTTAGTAAGGTCTATCCACCTAACCTGTACATCTTTGGATTGTGTGAGCAAACTGGTATACCGGTGGAAACCCACACAGACAGGTGGAGAACGTGCAAACTCCACACAGTCACCCCCATGTCGCTGGTGCTGTGAGGCAGCAGTGCTAAATCACTGCGCTACTGTAAAAGCAATTTCTTTGCAGAATTCTGCAGAGTAAGTGCAGTTGGCAAAGTAAATATTGCAGGCCTCAGGCTAGTTTACTGGATCTTACTTGGGAAAAAAAATTACCTTCAGTATAAATTGTAAAGAAGATTTATGGATATTTCTGCAGATGTCAGACTTGCAGTAACCTGTTGCCCTATGCTCCCAGTCATGAAGAATTGAATAATTAGTTTATGCATGACTAGGAGAAGTTAACAGGCTTAGTCTGTGGAGATATAAAAACAGTCATTCTCTGCAAATTGACAAGTGAATCTAATGTTGAATAATTGTCAAATTATCTAATTTTCTTCCTAACTGATTTGCGTATATCAGTGTTGAGTTACACACCGGCAGTGCTGAATAATACTGATAGTAGCGTATCAGTCAGTACAGTACATTAAAGCAGTGGACTTCACAATCGTTGCTCTGATCCTCAAATGGAAAAATCCTGACTTTGGAGCTGACAAGCATAAGTTTGGTGTTCCTCAGAGAAGATGCAGTGAGTCAATAGGAAACCTATGCTAGGTTGCCACTGTGCATTTCCGAAATAGCTGGTAACAGAGGGGCAAGGCCAAAAACAGAGAAAGTTGTCTGCCAATCTCACATCTGATAATGGTTCCTGGCATGGGGTACCGAGAAGCAAAAATAGAATAATAAGTTTTTACTGCATAGAAAGAGGCCTTTCAGCCCATTGTGTCCACGCCAGTCATCAAACGTCCATCTATTTTAATCCCATTTTATAGCACTTGTATGCTATGATGTTTCAATTTCATTTAAATAGTTCTTAAATAACTTAAGAATTCCTGATTCTACTATCCTTTCTGGCAATGTGTGCCAGATACCCACCTTCCTGTGGGAGAATAACATTTTCCTCAAATCCCCTCTAAGCCTCTTACTTATAACCTTAAAAACAGTGTTCCCTGGATCTTGACCCTTCTACTTAGAGAAAACATTTTTACTTGTCTATGTTTCTCAGAACAACTCAGATCCCCCCTCAATCTTCTCTGCTCTAAGGAAAGCAACACCAGCCTACCTGTCTCTCCTCATAGCTGAATCACTCCAGCTCAGCCAACACCCTGGTGGATCTCTTCTGCACCCTCTCAAATGCAGTCAAATTTTTTACCATACCACTAATTTATGGGTTATGTGTGTTCTTACTGATCATACCTCCTAAATTCACTATAGATCATTAATGTACACAACAAACAGCAAAGGGCCCAGCACCAGACTCTGTGGTATGCTACTGGGCACAGTCTTCCACTCCAAAGAACACCTAATGGCCAACACCCTCTGATTCCTGCTATTAAGCCAATTTGGATCCAGTTTGACAAATTTCAGTTCAAACTTCGAGACACAGTTAAGCAGCTAAAAGGGAACGGAAGGGCTATCTGCTGATCTCTCCTGAATGCTTGATCTGATGTAGCTCAGTTCACACATCCAAAACTGAAGTGGACTGAATCCAGATTTTGCAGTCAGTGGAGAATATGGCTAGAAAATTGCACTAAAATGAAACTTATTTTCCTTTGTTTAAAATTAAATTCTTGCAATACATTCATCCGTGAGAATTGACATTACCAAACTTGAATTAAATTGTGTTAAGAGTAACAACTCCCTCACTGATCTTGAATTTACTTCTCCTGAATCACATTTTCATAAATATGGTACCTCAATACAATTTAAAACCTCATTTCATCAAGGCTCCTCATTGACAGTACATGACTACCACTTATTCGGTAACAAAGGGGCAGGGTGTCTTGAAAAATATTAAGGTTGCTAAATTCTCAGGGTCTGATGACAGCTGTAAAAATCGATCAGAGGTAAAGAGGTGTGAAAAATGATCAGAGGTATAGAAAGAGTGGACAGCCAGAGATTTTTTCCTAGGGTGGAGGTAGCTTTACGAGGGGTCTAGTTTTAAAGTGAGTGGAGATACATATAGGGGAGACATCAGAGTTAGGTTCTTTACTCAGAGAGTGGTCAGGACGTGGAATGTATTGCGGAGAGGGTAGTGGAGTTGGCTTCATCAGGGGCATTTAAGCGTCTATTAGATAGGCATATGGATGATAGTATAAGGTAGGGGTAGAGGTTAGATAGACCTTAGGATTAGGGTAAAAGTTCGGCACAACATCGTGGGCCGAAGGGCCTGTACTGTGCTTACTGTTCTATGTTCTATGATGAGATTTATCCCAGGATACTGAAGGAGGCAAGGGAGGAGACTGCTGGTGCCTTGACAGAGATCTTTATATTCACTTTAGCCACGGGCGAGATCCCAGAAGACTGGAAAATGGCCAATGCTGTTCCTTTGTTTAAGAAGTGCAACAGGGATAATCCAGGATTTGAATTGATTTATTGTAGTTACTTGTACCTCAGTATAGTGAAAAGCTTTGTTTACAAGCCCTACATATTAAGCAAGGACATACAGATCATAGGGCACATGGTCAGAGTGAGGCATACAGGTTACACTGTACACCGAAGGTGTACAAAGTGAGATCAACATTGAAAATATCACCATTATTTTGTGTTAGAGAGTCCATTTATCAGTCTAATAACAGCAGGGAAGAAGCTGCTCTTGAGCCTGTAGGTGTGTGTGTTCAAGCTTCTGTATCTTCTGCCTAATGAAAGAGATTGTAGGAGAGTATTACTGGGATGGGAGGGGTCTTTGATGATGTTGGTTGCATTTCTGCGGCAACATGAAGTGTAAATGGAGTCGATGGATGGTCTGGTCTGTGCCCACAGCCTCCTGTAGTTTCTAATGGTCCTGGGCAGAGCAGTTGCCATACCAGGCCATTATGCACCTGGATAGTATGCTTTCTATGGTGCATCTGTAAAAATTGGTGAGGGTCCTTATGGAAATGCCAAAGTTCCCAAGCCCACCTGAGGAAGAAGAGGCGTTGTTGTGCCTTTTTGACCACCACATCTACATGGGAGGTCCAGGACAGATTGTTGGTTGTCGTCACTCCTAGGAGCTTGATGCTCTTCACCCTCTCAACGTGTGCTCTGTTGATGTAGGTGGGGGCATGTTCTCCTCTTTTCTTTCTGAAGTCAATGATCAGTTCTTTAGTTTTGCCAACACTGGGAGAGGTTGTTATCATTGCACCACAACACCAAGCCCTCTGTCTCCTTTCAGCATTCTGACTCTGTTGTTTGATATCCATCCAACCTCGGTGGTGTCATCAGTAACCTTGCAGATGGTGTGTGTTTGAAATTTGGCTATACAGTTATGGGTGTACAGGGAGTATAGTACGGGGCTGAGAATGCATCCTCGGGGAGGCTCCAGTATTGAGAGTTATCGGGGAGGAGGTGCAGTTGTTTATCTTCACTGATAGTCATCTATGAGTCAAGAACCAATTGCAGAGCGCACAGCCGAGACCTAGGTCTCAGAGCTTTGAGATCAGTCTGGAGGGGATAATGGTGTTGAAGGCGGTGCTGTTGTCAATGAGTAGGCATTTGACGTAGGTGTCCTTGTTATCCAGATGTTCCGAGGATGAGTGCAGGGCTAGGGATATGGTATCTGTTGTGGTCCTGTTACATTGGTAGGCAAATTGCAGGGGACTGAAGAAGGCTGGGAGTCCAGAATTGATGTGGGCCAAGACCAGCCTCTTGAAGCACTTTGTGACAATGGAAGTTAGAGCCACTGAGCAATAGTCATTAGTGATTTCTTCGGTACAGGGCTGACAGTGGTCTTCTTGAACCAGGTAGGTAGTTCGGCTTGTAGGAGAGAGTGGCTGAAGGTGTTAGTGAATATTTCCGCCAGCTAGTTTGCACAGGCTCTAAGTGCATGGTCGGGGATACATTCGGCGACACCGTCCAGACCCGTCGTTTTCCTTGGGTTGACTCTCAGGAAGACCGATCTGACATCTACAGTGGTGACAAACGGAACAGGTGCATCATGGGTTATCAGGGCAGGTGATACTGCACTGCCGTCATTCTGTTCAAACCGATCATTGAAAGCATTGAGCACATCAGGGAGGGATGTGTTGTTGTCCTTTATCTTGCTCTGCTTCATTTGTATCCTGTTATGTTGTTTAGGCTTTGCCATAGGCAGCAGGTGTCCATATGAGTGGTTTGGGCCTCTAATTTAGTCCAGTACTGCCTCTTTGCATCTCTGATGGATTTGCAGAGGTCATATCTGAATTTTCTGTACAGGTCTGGGTTGTCAAATTTGAATATTGCATACCTGGTTTGTCCAAGATTTCCAGTTGGGGAACAGCAGGATTGACTTCTTTGGCAAGCAGTCCTCCACACATTTGCTAATGAAGTCTGTGATGGTGGTGGCATACTCGTCAAGTTTTCTGCTTAGTACTTGCATACGGTCCAGTCCACCAAGCAGTACTGGAGAGGCTCTTCCACTGCCTCGGGCCAGCACTTTCTATGAAGGATCTTCCGGTTTCAGCTTCTGCTTGTAAGCTGGGAGGAGGAACTTGTGATCTGATTTTCCGAAGTGTGGATGGGGGATGGAGTGGTGGAAATTATAGGCCAGTGAGCCTTACAACAGTGGTAGGGAAATTATTGGAGAAGGTTCTTAGAGTCAGGATTTATTCACATTTGTAGAAGAATGGACCCATTAAGGATAGCCAGGATGGCTTTGTGTGGGGGAGGTCTTGTCTCACCAATTTGATTGGGTTTTTAGGGGAAGTCGTGAAGATGATTGATGAGAGTGGGGTAGTGGATGTAAGCTATATCGAATTCATTAAAGCATTTGACCAGGTCCCTCAACATAGGTTGGTCTAGAAGATTAAGTTACATAGGATCCATGGACAGTTCATAAGATGGATACAAAATTGCTTGGTCACAGAAGACAAAATAGTTGTGGAGGGGGTATGACTAGTGGTAGTTGAAATGTATATAAATTATTTGGATGATAATTTTCGGTGGTCTGATTAGCAAATTTGCAGACGATACAAAAATTGCTCAAGTTATGGATAATGAGGAAGGTTGTCAAAGGATACTGCAGGATATAGGTCAGTTGGGAAATTGGGTGGAGGATGGCAGGCAGAGTTTAATCTTGACAAGTGTGAGGTGATATATATTGGAAGGTCAAATAGAAGAAGGAAGTACACAGGAATTGGCAGGATGCTTAGAAGCACTGATATACAGAGGGATCTTAGGGTGTAAGTCCATAGTTCCCTGAAAATGGCAACACAAGTGGATAAGATGGTAAAGAAGGCATATGGCACGCTTGCCTTCATTAGTGGGGACACTGAGTAGGAAAGTTGACAAGTCATGCTGCAGATGTATAAAACTTTAGTTAGGCTACACTTGGAGTATCGTATGCAGTTCTGGTCCCCACATTGGAGTGTAATAGCTATACAAAGAGGTCAGTTAAACTTGAGTTGTTTTCACAGGAGCATCAGAAGCAGAGGGGTGGCCTGACAGAATTATATAAAATTATGAGAGGCATGGATAAGGTGGAAAGTTAGAGTATTTTTTCTCATGATGGAAATATCAAATACTAGGGGCATAGGTTTAAGCTGAGAAGGGGACAGTTAAGAAAATGTGTGAGGCGAGTTTTTTTTTACACAGAGTGTGATAGGTACCTGGAACACTCTGCTAGGGGAGGTGATAGAAGCAGATACGAAAGCAATGTTTAAGAGGCATTCAGACAGGCACATGAGCAGGTAAGGAATAGAAAAATGCAGACCAGGTACATGCAGATGGGATTAGTTTAGATTGGCATCATCATTGGTGCAGACACTGTGGGCCAAAGGGCCTGTTCCTGTGCTATCCTGTTCTATATTTTAAGTTCTAAAGTATATTACCTAAAGAAGCCTTTACAGCCTTCACAGGTCATGGCATTGAAATGAAAACCAGTAGCTCTGTCCCCACAAACGCCACAGATCCGTGGGCAATTTCTATCAAATTCGTCATCTTCAGGCTGATATGCGGATGAGGTCACTGCCATCTGATCCATTTCTGCACTTCTTGATACTGCAGAAAAAAACAAGAATGCGTTTTAATGTTTTACATTAGAATTACAAATAAAATGTAGTTATAAGTCAGAGTATCTTTTACAATACAGTGCAGTGTACTTGGAGCACTGTCCTGTATCTTGCTGGTAGTTGCTAAAATACAGCTCCCTTTATAGGAATAATCCAGACTTAGAAATAAAAAATGTTTGTTGCACTTAGCATGGGCATTCTGGTGACTGGAGATTGCAGAGGCTCATTTGCAGGGCAAATTAGTGTAAGAGGCCATACTATCGCAAATAGAGTGAAAAATTAAGCACTCAGTCATAGATATTCTAATCAAGCCATTCAGAGTGTTATGACACACCTCTGGAGCGGATGGAATCTGAATCAGGTTCAGAGGTGATTACTGCATCAGAACATTCTCTGAATCACTGAATTAATACAGTGCTGAAGGCCATTCAGCCTTCTGTATTTGTATGGATTGACTGAATGAGCATTGTAGTGCCATTCTCCTGCCTACTTCTCAAACACCTGTACATTTTTTTGTTCAATCATCTAATTCCCTTTGCATGACTAGATTTAACTAGCACACGCTCAAGATCTTAACCTAGATCTTAACCTCTTGGTGTGTGATACAAATTTTTCTTCATATCATTGTTGCTTCTTTTATGAACTACTTTGAATCTATGCCCGCTTGTCCTTGACCCTTTCATGAATGGGAACATTTTCTCACCATTTACTTTGTCCAACCCTCTCATGATTTTGAATACTTCAATTAGTTCTCCTTTCATCCTTCTCTTCTCCCAAGAGCACAATGCCAACTTCTTTTTTTATTCATTTATAGGATATGGGTTTTGCTGGGCCAGCATTCCTTTACCATCCCTGGTTGCCTGCTGAGGGAGGGAATTCCAGAATTTTGACCCAGTGACACTGAAGAAATGGAAATATTTTTCCAAGGCAGAGCTGTGACTGGTTTGGAGGGGACCACGCAGGTGGTAGTGTTCCCATGATTCTGCTTCCCTTGTCCTTCAGATGGTAGTGGTCATGCATTTGAAACGTGCTATCTAAGGAACCTTAGCAAATTTGTCTAATCTATCTGCATCACTGAAATTTCATATCCCTGGAACCATTCTCATAAACATCATTTGAACTCCCTCCAATGCCTTCACATCAATCTTAAAGTGTGGTGCTTGGAATTGGATGCAAATTCCAGATGAGGCTGAACTAGTGCCTTCCATAAGTTCAGCATAACCTCTTTGCTCTTGTACTCAATGCATCTATTAATAAAGGCTCAGACGCCGTGTGGTTTATTAACTGCTCTCTCAAGCTGTCCTGCCACCTCCAATGACTTTTGCACATATACATCCACTGTCTGATCTTGCACCTTTTCTACAGTAGTACCCTTACATTGTATTGTCTCTCCACATACTCTCTACTAAAATGTATCATCGCCCTAAACCTCCCCCTACCCTGCAATCATCTGGCAACACCCAATTGTGGGGGCTTGTCTGGGATGTTCCCATAGGCAAATGGCAGAAATAGAACTGGGAAAAAACACTGTACCTTCAAAAGACAAAGAAGAGTCATTCTTTATTTAAAACTCTTCCCTGGATCATCTGGACCACAAGGACACCTACGTCAGACTCCTACTCATCGACTACTGCTCTGCCCAGGACCACTAGAAACTACAGGAGGTTGTGGGCACAGACCAGACCATCCATAGACTCCATTTACACTTTTTGTTGCCGCGGAAATGCAACCAACATCATCAAAGACCCATCACATCCTAGTAATGTTCTCCTACAACCTCTTCCGTCAGACAGAAGATACAGAAGCTTGAACATACTTACCAACAGGTTAAAAAACAGCTTTTTTCCTGCGATTATTAGACTGGTGAATGGACTCTCTAGCTCCAAATAATGTTGATCTATAGATGTTGATTTTGTATCGCTCGCCTCTTGTGAGTGTAATCTATATGCCTCGCTCTGTCAAACACTCTATGCTCTGTGCGTTCTTGTTTACTGTGATCTGTCTATACTGCTCACAATCAAAGCTTTTCATTGTACGCAGGTACATGTGACGACAATAAGTCATTTTTAAAAAATCTTTAAGACAGAAATAACTCCACAGCGACTGGAATCCTATCACCGAATCCTAGGATCTCTACAGTGTGGTAATAACAGGTCATTTGGCCCAACAGGTTCGCACTGACTCTTCAAAGAGCATCTCACCTAGACTCACCCCCCCCAACCCTATCCCTGTAACCCTGGATTTCCCATGACTAATCAACTTAATTTACACATCCCTGGACACTACGGGCAATTCAGTATGGCTAATCCACCCTAACCTGCACATCTTTGGGCTGTGGGAGAAAACTGGAGCACCCGTAGGAAACCCACGCAGACACGGGGAGATGTGAAAACTCCACACAGACAGTCACCCGAGGGTGGAACCGAACCCTGATCCCTGGCGCTGTGAAGTAGCAGCGCTAACCACTGAACCACCGTGCTGCCCCACATTCTTTATTTACATATGAACAGTCCTTGAATGCCACACTGCCTCTTCTAAGTCAGCTTTCAGACAGTCAGTATCTCTGACACTCCTGTTCTTATCTGTCAGCCAGGGCTCCCTGACTGGATCAGATTAACAGCCCCAATCAGGGAACTCATATTCTATGAGGCACACTTGGCTGACCTCATTACAATCACTATGAAGAAAATGTGCAAATAAGTTTTTTTGAATTTCTAGGATTTAAGATTTTCATGCTTGATGTTGTTGCTTTCATACAGCAGGTCTAAGAAACTTAATACTAACTACATTCTTTCTAGTTGAACTTAAAGTTCAGGTCCTCTTTCCTTCATTACATGAGGGCTCATCCTCGCTTAAGGCAATTTTGGTAGGCATGTGGATATTCACAGTTTTACTGTTTTGCCATTCATTGTTTCATCATTTGCTTTTTCTCTTCCCTCAGGTCATTCTGCAATATTCCTTACCATCACAAACTGTTCCACATTAATGTTTGGACAATTCCTATCTAAATGGTCATATCCTTAGTACTCATTACCAAGGATGAAGGCTTGACAGTTGGTTCAAATTCATAAATGTCTATTCGTAAGCAGTGGCTGGCGACGTTAGTTACCATTTATCACTTAATTTGTTACTGCTTAACATTGTTGCTATGTATGAACAGGTCCAAGCCTTTTAATTAACAGCACAGGACTCAACATAATTGGAGACACATAGGATCTGTGTTATTCTATCTGTTGTAACCGAGCATAGGAAGATTGAGGATATACTCTGAAAACTAATAAGGTACATCATATCATGGAGTGCTAATGATCTAACTTGCACAACCTGAATAACTCATGAGGGCAAAATTTGAATGACTTATATAGATGTGTGGCAGAACCATGAAGAAATCTGCCTCTAGCTCACATATTTATGACTTTCCCTCTGTCAACACCTGGGACTGAATATTTGTCCCATAGAGGTAAGAAACAGTGGGGAGGTTCATGGGTTGAGAATGGAGAAGACCATCCAGCTCCTGCGCACTCAGTAGGGCTCAGGGCTTTGAGCACATGAACTCCTCCAAGGAGAGAGGACAGTCTCATGGAGAGCTATTTCCAGCAGCACGCAAAATGCAGGCAGGAATTGCATGCTGATGCCCACAGGGTGGGTGCTATGTTATGTAGTCTTGACTGGGCAGTGGCATGGGCAGAGAGATCTTTGGATTTGATGCCAGTTGCACCTCACTCACTCCACCCTTCTGGCCATCTGGAGGGTTAGGAAAGAGATAAAGATATCCTGGAGGATGAGAAGACACCCCATAAAAAGGCATCATCATCATTTGCTCTTTGTATCAATGTAACGGGGCCCTGTGACAGAGGCTACTCCTACACTGGCACCAGTGCAGCAGCCTCTGGAGATGCCCTCAGGGGTACCTTCATGGTGAGGATGGCTACCACATGAAACTCAGCCACAGAGAGTGCCTGTGCCTGTCTCCACCTTCTTTGAGGCTACAAAGGGGGAACATCATGCAGAAGTGGCCAAGAATGAAGACGACTGCATCAGGCAGATTACTGAGTGGGTCACTGAGGTGTGTTCTTCCAGTCTCTGCCTACTGTTTTCCTCAGTTTGTATAAATTATAACGCAGAGGGTAGTCTGAGACCCCTATGCTAATACATGTGGAATGTACAACCTGGAATATCTAATCACTTACATCATTGAAGGAGCATCTCCTGACTGCCTACAAGCCAGGAGTGATGAAATACTTCCCGCTTGCCTGGATGACTCCAGCTCCAACAACACTCAAGAAGCTTGACAAGAAGCTTCTACAGACACCAGTTTCATTCGAGCATCTTAAATATTCTTCACACCTGTACCAGAGTGGATGACAGTAGACTATGAGACAAAAGAAATATCACATACATGTCTAATTGATCAACTACAGGGCCTTGAGCTGATTTTTCCCATTCCTAACAGATGGACAGTGTAGCATGCTCACAGCTGCTCCAGCAAAGTTCAGGAGAGAAAGTGTCATGTATAAGGTTTCAGCAGGGAACATTTTAACTGCATCTGGTGAAGCATGAATGAATGAATAATATGTAACAAAACCAGCAGGAACCTGTTTGGTGCAGTCTGAACTGCAGGTGAGGTGGGGGGAGGGGGTGTCTCTTACACACCAGCAGTCCGCAAGAATTAAACAAGATAGAGTTTTAATTTCTCTAACTTTGAAGTGTGATTATTCAAATGTCATAGAATTCATGTCAGTATATCACATGCAAGTTGGCTTTCACTTCTCTCTATCCTCTCCTTAGGTACAAGTCCAAAACGGAACACATTAGAACAGCAACTCAGAGCTGAATCTTTAATTCCATAGCAACTTGTCTAAGCAGGATATATTGCAAATGTATTGTTGAAAACAATGTTACTTTTTAATGCCTTCTTGTTGCATTCTAAAATGTCAAGATTTTGTTTCAACAAATTTTTTCACAAAACTTAGTTCCATGTTTGAGTCGAAGTATCAATGACACCAGCTCAACAATTTAATCCCTTACTTCAAGAATTTTCAAAATGATTGTAATTGGTAAAAGGTGAGAGAGCAGAAATGTTGTAAGTAACCAGATATTCCAAACTATATATGGCATCAAGTTTGCTTATAAAGATGTGATGAAAGCCCTATCGTTCATATACCACAAAGCTATGTAATCAATGTGTAAGTCAATATATATATACTGGGAATTCTGATATGGATGGGTATAATGAATAGGAAGGGTTTCGAGGAATATGGGCCAAAGACTGGCAAATGGGACTGGGTCAGATTGGGATGTCTATCAGCGCGGACGAGTTGGACCAAAAAGGTCTGATTCTGTGCTGTATGACTCTGACGAAGATATAGCAGTCATGTTCCAGACTCCTGATGTCTTGTGATGGATGGATGGAAAATTGTCACACTTGTATACTTTACTGCTGCAATAAATGTTACAATTTTAAAAAAAATGTCTTTTCACGGTTCAGTCATAGAATCCCTAGAAGCCAGAATTGGCCATTTAGCCCATCAAGTCTGCACCAACACTCTTCTCCACCCTATCCCTGTAACCTGGCATTTACCATGGCTAATCCACCTAGCCTACACATCCCTAGACACTACAGGTCAATTTAGCACAGCAAAGCCACATAAACCTGCATCTTTGGATTGTAGGAAGTAGCCAAAGCACCCAACAGAAATCCACACAGACACGAGGAGAACATGTAAACTGCACACAGAGAGTCACCTAAAGCTGGAATCAAACCCGGGTCCCTGGCACTGTGCTTAACCACTGTGCAATTGTACCACCAAGTCACTAGTATGATTGTATTCAGAAAGTGAAGGTTTTTACAGGGTTATCTTTGAAGAAAAGCCATTTTCATCAGGATATCTGTCAGTAGTGAAATGGTCCATTTGTTTGGGATACTTTTTTTCTGTGGGCAGTAATGGTCACCTGCAGCTCTTAATATTACTGGATTGGGAAACCTGTTTGGTTGACAGCTAAGCACTATTTTTGGAAATTTGCCAGTGAAATTAAGCATTTGTGCCTTTGGAATTTTGGACGGTTGAAGTTTCATCACCTTGTCTACTCTTTGGATGTATTGGATTTAGCATTAACATGTAAGCTCATAGTCGAAGTAAGTGCAACTCTGCATTCAGCATTGATTACTAGCATACTGACTTGGAATAAAGCAAGATCTAACACTGTGGCATCCAATGCGTAATGCACAATTCATATTGTCTTTGACTTGATTGTTAAAAGAATGAAAATTAGGTGAAATATTGTTTTGATTTTGTTTTGTGATGGTCTTTTCATTATTCACATTGTTTTATTTACAGAATATAACATGGATCATAACAAAGATGGATTACTTGATATAAGTGATCTGTATTCTTCGGCTGTTATGATAAAACATGAAAATAAGCAAACATTGCAGATAGTGATGGTGATAATGGGAACTGCAGATGCTGGAGAATCCAAGATAATAAAATGTGAGGCTGGATGAACACAGCAGGCCAAGCAGCATCTCAGGAGCACAAAAGCTGACGTTTCGGGCCTAGACCCTTCATCTGATGAAGGGTCTAGGCCCGAAACGTCAGCTTTTGTGCTCCTGAGATGCTGCTTGACCTGCTGTGTTCATCCAGCCTCACATTTTATTATCAAACATTGCAGATAGGTTTGGCACACCCCAATATCATATCAAAATTGGAATCAATTAAGGTATTAACAGCAGAACATTTGGATCTAATCAAGCAGAGTTAGCATCGTTTCATTAAAGTGAAATTGTGTCTGACAAATTTATTAGAGATTTTCGAGGAAGTTTCAACCAGATTTGATAGTGGGAACCAGTACATGTATTATATTTGGACTTCCAGAAGGTATTTGGCAGTTACCTCACAAAAGGTTAAGTCATAACAGCCCATGTTGTTGGAGGTACTTTACTGGCATGGAAAGAGAATTGGCTAATGGACAGGAAACAGTGAGTGGGGATAAGGGGTTCTTTTTCAGGTGGCAAACCATGCCCACTGGGGTTCCACAGGGATTTGGCGCTGGGACTACAACTAATATTAATGGTTTGGAGGAAAGAAACAAATGTACTACAGCCAAAGTTACAGATGGTACAAAAACAGGTGGAAAGTCAGGTTGTGGGAGGGATATAAACAGCTGACAGAGAGATACTGATATATTAAGTAAATGGGCAAAACATTGGCAAATGGAGTATCATGTGGGAAGATATGAAGAGGTTCATTTTGGAAGGGAGAACAAAAGAAATTTATAGGGTAGTACAGTGGCTAAGTGGCTAGCACTGCTACCTCACATTCCCAGGGACCTGGGTTCAATTCTAACTTGGGGTGACTGTTTGTGCATGTGGGTTGCACATTATCCCATGTCTGTGTGGGTTTCCTTCCACAGTCCAAAGTTGTGCAGATTAGGTGGATTGGCCATGCTAAATTGCCCAGGGATATGTAGATTAGGTTGATTAGCTATGGGAAATGCACTGTTACAGGGATAGGGTAGGGGGGTAGGTATGGGCGGATGATCTACAGATGGTTGATGACAGCTCGATGGGCTGAATGGCCTGCTTCCACACTGTAGGGATTCTATGAATGTTCTTCAAACAGAGAACAGCTGCAACACAATGGGACTTGGGGGTACTTGAGCATGAAATGCAGAAAGCACAGGTGCAGCATGCAATCAGGAAGGCCAATGGAATGTTGGCCCTTATTTAAAGGGGTTGGAGTATAAGAGTAGGGAATCTTTACTGCAACTGTACAAAATGCTCCACATCTGGAGCACTGTGAGCACTTCTGGTCCCCTTATCTAAGGGAAGATGTAATTTCATCGGAGACAGTTCGGAAAAGATTCACTAAGATAATCTCCAGTATGGAGGAATTGTTTTATGAGCAAAGGCTAAATTGGTCGGGACTCTACTCACTGGAGTTTAGAAAAATGAGAAGTGACTTCACTGAAACGTACAGATTCTTAAGGAGCTTCACAAGGTAAATGCTGAGAGGATGTTTCCCCTTGTGGGAGAGTCTAGGATTGGAGGACATAGTCTCAGAATAAAGGGGCTCCAAATTGAGACAGAGATGAGGGGGAATTTCTTCTCTCAGAGGGTTGAGAGCCTTTGGAACGTTCTGCTACAGACAGCTGTGGGGCTAGAGTCCTTGTTTATATATAAGGCTCAAATAGATGGTTCCTTGATCAGTAGAGGGGATCAAAGGTTAGATGGAAAGAGCAGGAAATTGGATGTGGTCAGCCATGATCCTATTAAATGGGGAAGCAGGTGCTTGAGGGGCCAAATGACCTACTCCTGTTCCTATTTCTCACAGTCTTATAAAAAGTAGTTGGCCTGAATACTTCCAGTTACGAGCTTCGATCCTTTCCATGGCGTGGCAGTTGTTTGCAGAATTAAGTAAACAAGAGATTTTTGAGAAACGGTACAGCACTGCTGGGTACATTGAATTTACCAAACACACTGCAAACACAGGTGCTAATGACATTAGCATAGTGTAAAAGCAACAATTATTCTGGACAGACACCCCAACAATTTACCCACTAAACAACAGAGAGCCCAGATAGAAAGGCACCTGGTCCTAGTCCGTAAAGAAACTAACAGTAGCATGCCATCTAAATGTTTGTTTCGAACTATTAAATGCATCTCTCTGATTGGCCAAAGCTATAGAAAGTTCCAGAAAACCACCTAAAAGGCATAAAAACACAGTTTATCTGCAGACCTCTCTCTTGGAACCTTCTGAGGCCTTCTGAGCAGACCAGCATGGCAAGGCAGCAATCAGCTGACCATCCAGAGAGAGTAAGAAAGCAGCTTTGCAGTCCCAGAAACAGAACCAGAGAGAGAGAGACAGAGCAACTGCATAAATCTACAAGAGACTCAGGAAGTATTGTAACCTTAAGGACCCAAATAATATTAAAGATTAGTTTAGTATTCAATATTATTGTAACATTGCTCCTAATAAATTGGGGACTATTTTGTATTGATACTGACTTGTTTTTGTATTGACTTGACTGCTTCAGTATTGTAGGACACCTGGGCAAATTGATTCATAACATTCTGATCAGGGCTGTCTAAACTTGTAAGGTGAGTCCAGACAACAACTCAAAGTTACTGAGCTTGAGAAGTAGTTGGAAGCATATCGCACCGTAGTGGGAGGGAGGGACAGGATAAGTTGAATACATACATTATAGGAGGTGGTCACTCGCATGTGGACAGAGAGTAAGAGAAAGGAGGCAGATGGGTGATAATCTGCCAGACCATAAACTCAGCAGAAGGAAATTATGAGCAGCAACACAAAGCAAGCAATTATGCTAGGAAACAGTTAAAAAAGAATGAATGTTTATTGCAGATATGTAGTAATAGAGAACAATTCAAAGTGAGAGGAATTCAAAAAAAGTATTCTTACCATTGAGACAACAAGGTGTAGAGCTGGATGAACACAGCAGGCCAAGCAGCATCAGAGGAGCAGGAAAGCTGATGTTTCGGGCCTAGACCTTACTATTTCACACTTTCCTGGCTGGCCTCCCATCATACACCATCCATAAACTTCAGCTCACCTGAAACCCTCCTGCCTGTACCCTAACTCACACCAAGCCTTGCCCACACAGCACTTGGTATTCACTAATCTACATTTGCACCTGATCCAGCGAGGCCATGATTTTGAAATTTTCATCCTTGTATTCAAATCTCCACAGCCTTGCCCTTATATCTATAACGTCATTTAGTGCCAAAACCTAAGAAATCTTTCTGCTCCACCAATTCTGGTCCCTTGCACATCCCAAATTTAATCACCCCACCACTGGAGGCTGTACCTTCATTGGCATGGGCCCTCAGCTCTGGACATAACAAGAACTGCAGATGCTGGAGTCAGAGTCAATACACCGTGAAGCTGGAGGAACACAGCAGGTCAGGCAGCATCAGAGGAGCAGGAAAGTCGATGTTTTCGGTGTACACTCTGGAATTCCCTGAACCTCTTGACCTCTTTCACTTTCTTTAAGAAGCTCCTTAAAAGATACCCATGACTAGGTTTTTATACCTGCCCTAATATCTCTTTAGATGGCTTGGTGTCAAATTCTGTTTGAGAACGCTTCCATGAAGCATCTGAGAACATTTTATTGCGAAAGCACAATATGAACACAATTTGTTCTTAATATTTCCTGCCAATTTAGATCCAAACCAGTCGATGAAACAGAGACACTTTTATTTTCTAGTAGACCAACCTGTTTGGACTAGTTACAGCACAACACATCCCTGAGGCCATCACATTCTCAGGGTGCTACCACTGTGCTACAAGAGACCCTTTTTTACTTTTAAATCAAACTGTTTGGACACTTTACAATGCACCCCTGTGGCAGGCGGGACTTCAACCTAGACCTTCTGGTCTAGAGGTAGGGATACTTCAAGCCAGATTGATGAGCTCCCTCAGCCCCACTTCAACATGAGAGGGTTATAGTTCAAGATCCAGCACCGTTGCCCTCAGCCAACTCTGAAAATGAGAATAAAATCCGACTAAACTACTGAAGTGAAGAAAAAAGTGAGGTAGAAAGGCCATGCCCTGCCTGCAACAGTAGTAGACTCGCCAAGTTTAAAGGCATTTAAATAGTCATTGGATAAACATATGGACGATAATGAAATAGTGTAGGTGAGATGGGCTTCAGATTGGTTTCACAGGTCGGCGCAACATCGAGGGCCGAAGGGTCTGTACTGCGCTGTAGTGTTCTATGTTCTAGACCTGTCCCCACCCTTACTGTATAACCTAGTGTTATACAGAGACAGACTGGTCCCCACCAGGATTATACCCCAGTGTTATACAGCGACAGCCCTGTCCCCACCTGTACTGTACCCCAGTGTTATACAGTGACAGACCTGTCCCCACCGGTACTGTACCCCAGTGTTATACAGCGACAGCCCTGTCCCCACCTGTACTGTACCCCAGTGTTATACAGTGACAGACCCATCCCCACCGGTACTGTACCCCAGTGTTATACAGTGACAGACCCGTCCCCATCGGTACCGTACCCCAGTGTTATACAGTGACAGACCGGTCCCCACCGGTACTGTACCCCAGTGTTATACAGTGACAGACCCGTCCCCATCGGTACCGTACCCCAGTGTTATACAGTGACAGACCGGTCCCCACCGGTACTGTACCCCAGTGTTATACAGTGACAGACCTGTCTCCACTGGTACTGTACCCCAGTGTTATACAGTGACAGACCTGTCCCCACCGGTACTGTACCCCAGTGTTATACAGTGACAGACCTGTCCCCACCTGAGCTGTACTCCAGTGTTATACAGTGACAGACCTGTCCACATGGGTACTGAACCCCAGTGTTATACAGTGACAGACCTGTCCACACGGGTACTGAACTCCAGTGTGTTATACAGTGACAGATCTGTCCCCATCGGAACTGTACCCCAGTGTTATACACTGACAGACCTGTCCCCACCCTTACTGTACCCCAGTGTTATACAGTGACAGACCTGTCCCCACCGGAACTGTACTCCAGTGTTATACACTGACAGACCTGTCCCCACCGGAACTGTACTCCAGTGTTATACACTGACAGACCTGTCCCCACCCTTACTGTACCCCAGTGTTATACAGTGACAGTCCTGTCCCCACCGTTACTGTACCCCAGTGTTATACAGTGACAGACCTGTCCCCATCAGTACTGTACACCAGTGTTATATAGAGAGAGACCTGTCCCCACCAGTACTGTTCCCCAGTAATATACAGTGACAGACCTGTCCCAACCATTACTGTACACCAGTGACACATATAGACAGACCTACCCCACCAGAACAGTACACAGTATTATACAGAGACAGACCTGGCCCCACCACTGCTGTACCCCAGTGTTACACAGTGGCAGACAGTGTTCAGGAATAGTGCCAGAAGACTGGAGGATAGCAAATGTTGTCCCCTTGTTCAAGGGGAGGAGGGACAATCCTGGTAATTACAGACCAGTGGGTCATACTTCAGTTGTGGGTAAAGTGTTGGAAAGGATTATAAGAGATGGGATTTATAATCATGTAGAAGGGAATAATTTGATTCGGGATAGTCAACATGGTTTTGTGAAGGGTAGGTCGTGCCTCACAAACCTTATTGAGTTCGTTTGAGAAGGTGACCAAACAGGTGGATGAGGGTAAAGCGGTTGATGTGGTGTATATGGATTTCAGTAATGCGTTTGATACGGTTCCCCACGGTAGGCTATTGCAGCAAATATGGAGGCATGGGATTGAGGGTGATTTAGCAGTTTGGATCAGAAATTGGCTGGCTGTAAGAAGACAGAGGGTGGTGGTTGATGGGAAATGTTCATCCTGGAGTTCAGTTACTAGTGGTGTACCGCAAGGATCTGTTTTGGGGCCACTGCTGTTTGTCATTTTTATAAATGGCCTGGATGAGGGCGTAGAAGGATGAGTTAGTAAATTTGCAGATGACACTAAAGTTGGTGGAGTTGTGGGTAGTGTGGAAGAATGTTGCAGGTTTCAGAGGGACATAGATAAGCTGCAGAGATGGGCTGAGAGGTGGCAAATAGAGTTGAATGCAGAAAAGTGTGAGGAGATTCACTTTGGAAGGAGTAACAGGAATACAGAGTACTGGGCTAATGGTAAGATTCTTGGTAGTGTGGATGAGCAGAGAGAAGTCGGTGACCATGTACATAGATCCCTGAAAGTTGCCACCCAGGTTGATAGGGTTGTTAAGAAGGCATACAGTGTTTTAGCTTTTATTAATAGAGGGATCGAGTTTCAGAGCCATGAGGTCATGTTGCAGCTGTACAAAACTCTGGTACGGCCGCACTTGGAGTATTGCATACAGTTCTGGTCGCCGCATTATTGGAAGGATGTGGAAGCATTGGAAAGGGTGCAGAGGAGATTTACCAGGATGTTGCCTGGTATGGAGGGAGGTCTTATGAGGAAAGGCTGAGGGACTTGAGGCTGTTTTCGTCAGAGAGAAGATGGTGAAGAGCTGACTTAATAGACACATACAAGATGATCAGAGGATTAGTTAGGGTGGACAGTGAGAGCCTTTTTCCTCGGATGGAGATGGCTAGCATGAGGGGACATAGCTTTAAATTGAGGGGTGATGGAAATAGGACAGATGTCTGAGTAGGTTCTTTACTCAGAGAGTAGTAAGGGCGTGGGATGCCCTGCCTGCAATAGTAGTAGATTCGCCAAGTTTAAGGGCATTTAAATGGTCATTGGATAAACATATGGATGACATTGGAATAGTGTAGGTTAGAAGGGCTTCAATTTGGTTTCACAGGTCGTTGCAACATCAAGGGCCAAAGGGACAGTACTGCGCTGTAATGTTCTATGAATCCCCAACATATAGTTACCCATTCCCTACTAGAAAATGAAGAACTCTGTCCAGAAAGTACACTCCCAGAATTTTCTTCTGAAGTGAATGGATAAACAGGAAAAAGGAAGAACAAATGTAGTGAAATCCATATGAATTTGTTTACATCAGTTTACAAAATCATTAATAATAGCTTAGTCATACAAAACTTGAGTGTTGCTGCAGAAAGGCACAATTTATCAAAGCTTTTTGTATTAAATTCATTTTGAAAGAATACAGTCTCAAGGGGAAACCGATCATTTACACTGCCTGAGAGTGCTGATTGGTTGGCAAATGGACTCTGATTCGTCAAATGATTTTCCATAGGGAATACACCCATCAATACTGACTGATATTTAACAGCCAGGTTTTGTGTAGATTTCAAACTAGGCACATTGACTCTGATTGGTTCATTTCTGAAGAATATTGCCCTAACCAATAAAAGGCTATTGTAGTGATTATAATGAGGTCAGCTAGGTGGACCTCATCGAATATGAGTTCCCTGATTGGGGCTGTTAATCTGGTCCAATCAAGGAGCCTTGGCTGACAGACAAAAACAGCAGTGTCAGAGGTTCTGTTCACTCTGACAGCTGGCCCTAAGGGAGCTGGACCAGTGTCAAGGGCTCTCTACTTGTAAATAAAGGATGACTTGGCGACAGGATATTGGCCTCTGTGGAGTTATTTTAGCTATCATCTATTTTGCTGAGTTTAAACAGGCAAAATGTTTGTACGTAATCTGTCCACAAGGTATAGAGCCCTTTGTATTTATAAATATACAGCTTGTCATACACACAAGTTCACCGCAAGACAAGCCTGACTGATAATCTTGAATGGGTTGACAGCATAATTTCCTCACATTTTCAGGATTATCCAGTAAGGATAAAGATCAGCATTAGAGGCTAAAAAATGAAATATTAAAAAAACATGAACAAATCACAGTTAATGCAGATAAATATTAAATGCTGCATTTGGGAGGGATGAGATGACAAAATAAATGCAAAATCGCAAACTTGGAAAAAACAGAGTACTGATAAATGGGCTTCAGAAACACAATTTCAGAGAGGGGACAAGTTGATGAAGATGTGGAATCTGAGGTTTTATAACTCTGAATGCAAGAATACAAAAGCAAGAAATAATAATATTAACCCCATACAAATCATTGGTCAGACCAAAGTCTAAGTATGAGGAGTCATGATAGAAGCTTAGACATTTTTTTTATTTAACAGAGACGATTAAGAGGATATCTGGGAGAAGAGCTCACAAACTTGAAGAACTTTGACAGGGTAATGTGCACCCAGCTGCTTAATGCTTTCCTCAGCCAATCCAAAAGGGCCACATAAAGCCTGCACAACATGCAAAATCATTCAAGGTCACAGGCCTGCAGACCAAATAAGGATTGGAGAATTTAAGAGGAGGCTTGTATTTGTAAGGGCAGTCTTCATGATAAAGTGGGAAAATCAATTTGTTTCTAAGTCCCATAGTACAATCATGGAAACACAAAGAGTCATAAAAATGCAGGTTACACAATACTGTTCTGAAGGTGTTGCACATTTTCTTTCCACTCTGAAAAAAGCTTGTGGAAATACTGTTCAGTGAAGACTGTTTTGATAAATATGTAACACTTAAGCAATGATTCAGGGAGCACACCTGTGTATAAACCCAGAGAAACACAAGAATATTAGACCAGAAGACTTACATTACACCACCAACATAAAATGAACACCCCATATTAAAAGCATTCTAATAACATTTAGCCAAAAGACCAGTCAATTTATAATTCCTCACCTGTGGAAATAACCACAGGCAGCCACGTCTCTGCAGAATCAACTGTCAAGTGACAACTCTGGAAATCGGATAACAGCCTTCAGGGACTTAGTTACGGCTGTGTCAAGTTGGGTCATTTTCACATTATAGAGACAGGGATTTTCTGTTATTTCTGACTACAGAATTGTGCTCATGTCTTAAGATTCTAATATTCTGTGAATAAACAGGAAACATTTTATACCTCCGATGGTGCAGATGTGTCACATTATCTACATTTTTTTGGACAATCTAAATGTTAACCTTTTTTGTTGCGTGTAGTGATGTAAAGTATAACATTGACACATGGCCCACACAATTCTAAGTATAGCAGGAATGAAATATAAGGTATTTGACCACAGCACATATTAAGAGTGAACAAATATGTGAAGGGTCTACCAATTTTGAGGGAGATCAACCGTCACAGAACTGCATCTGGTCAATGTTGTACACATACTTCTAGTTGCAAGCCTGTCTAAACTGATCCCAATCAATTTTCCTTCCATGATTACCTGAATTTGTATGGGAAATCTTCATGATAAAGTGGGAAAATCAATTTGTTTACAAATCCTATTGCACAATCATGAAAGCTACATTTCCATTTATTTTTTGCATTAAAGATGCTATAATAACCCTAGGAGCTTCACAGTAGTGTAATCAGACAAAAACTTGGTCAGAGAGTTAAGTTTTAAGGCGAGACTAACATGAGCAGGAGGTGGAGAAACAGATTAAACATCGACTAAACACCATTCTAGTGTCCATCCTATACCGAGAGGCATTGTATTAACGGTCAAGGCATTAAAACAGGAAGAAGCTATTTGGAGCAAATTAAGAAATCAGAGAAAAAAACATTAGAATCAATTTTGGTAGTTATTCTATTTCCTCCATTATGGTAACAATCACAGTAAAATCTGAGATAGTATCAGTGATAATGGGAACTGCAGAAGCCGGGGAATCCAAGATAACAAAGTGTGGAGCTGGATGAACACAGCAGGCCAAGCAGCATCTCAGGAGCACAAAAGCTGACGTTTCGGGCCTAGACCCATCATCAGATGAAGGGTCTAGGCCCGAAACGTCAGCTTTTGTGCTCCTGAGATGCTGCTTGGCCTGCTGTGTTCATCCAGCTCCACACTTCGTTATCTTATACAGTAAAATCTGGTGTGAACTGATTACATATGCATGTTCTTGTATCCTCTGAATAAACTGGAACAACCTTCAAATCAACATAAACTTCTAGTTTTAATTTGAAATGCAACATTATAACAGTGTGGCTTACACAGTAGATTTTACAAGTGAATATTGAATAATGGAAAGTATCCAAAACTACAAATACATAACCTCATTAACAATGTTACTTCACCAATATTAAACACAAAACAAAATGCAAAGCACTAATCAACCATCTGCGAGGGAGCAGCATTTTAAATAACTCTGTCTCTTCTATCCCTACTCAGTAGATAGGAAAGGGGAATAAGCATTCTTTCTCATATTAATTCGAGCATGATTTACAATTGAATATTCTCTCTGAAATCTTTGAATCAACAACTTTCAACACTCAGAAGGAAAGATATAAAAAGACATTTTAATATTTCTAAATTGAAGCTAATTTGAAAGTGCTAATAATTACTGCCCAACTTATTTGCCTGATGCTCACCATGAATCCAATTTAGAGTAAATTAGACAGAGCAAACAATACTACATTTTGTGAAGTCTTCAGATGCTTAATCACCAAACTATACTAATCAGAAGTTTAGAGTGCACAAATTCTAATAAAAGGGTCTTGTGGTGCAGTGGTACGTCCCTACCTATAGGCTAGAGGGACGAGGTTTAAATCCCACCTGCTCAGGATGTGTGTAATAACATGTTTGAACAGGCTGATTAAAAAGATCATTTTATCCAAGGAGCTTGAGGCACACTGGTAGAGTCCCTTCTCTGGGCCACAAGGCCCAGGTTTAGGTTGCAACTTAGGACATGAAGGTCACAAAAGTGCATCAGGTGGATTAAGGAAAAAATAGGCCTGAACAGCAATTCACCTGCTCCCTCTCATGAAACACTAACATTTATTCTTGCTGTCTCCTAAATCAATGGAACAGTTACACTTAGATCGTTTTTCATTCTCAGCCGAGACATATTGATAGAAAACAATATCAAATAGAAACCAAAGTTTGTAACTTTTACTCAAATTGTGGAAGTTGTTTTAATGCACTGTTGAGCTCACAACACCGACTTTCAAGGTCTCTCCCACAGAGATGATTGCGTACATTTGTTAAAATGATTGTGCTTAAAGAAATATACTATCCATATTTGCTTAACTAGATCAGAAATTCAAGTCACTGCTTCGGGATTAAAAGTAGAAGGGGGGTGATTATTTCCCAAAACTGGATTCTACTTCATACCTGAATGCTACTACACTGTGAATGACAGCATTTAGCTCTGTACTGGGGAGCTCACCTGGTCCCTCTCTCCCTTTCTATTATGGAGTCCTCAGCAGTAAACTATTTCTGGCTCCAAGTCTTCCACTGCCTCCTCAGACTTCCAATTTTCTGCTCCCTGTGCGCACTGGTAACAGTCAGTGTGCAAAAGAATCATAGACTCATACAGCACAGAAAAGGTCCTTCGGCTTAATCAGTCTGCACCAACAAAACTACCACTAAAGGCCTGCTAATCTCAATTTCCTGCATTTGTCCCATATCCTTGAATATTCTGATATTTTAAGTGTTCATCCAAATATTTTTTAAAGGTTGTAAGCTTTCTGACCTCTACTACATTCCCAGGCAGTGCATTCTAGATTCCCACCCCCAGCTAAGTGAATTTTTTCCCCCAAATTCCCTCGGAATTTCCTGCCCTTTCCCGAAAACTATGCCCCCTTGTGATTAACCCCTCAATCAAGGGGAACAGCTATACTGTATTCATCCTGCCATTATCCCTCATGCATATTAACCATGCTCCCCCTCAATGTTCTCTGCTCTAGAGTGAACAATCCAAGTTTATCCAGTCTCTCCTTGTAGCTCAATTTCTCCATCCCAGGCAACAGCCTGGTAAACCTTTTCCGCAACCCCTCTAGTGCTTTCCTGCAGTGAGGTGACCGGAACTGCACATAGTACTCCAGCTGTGGCCTGACCAACACTCCGTACAATTCCAACATTATTTCCTTGCTCTTATGTTTTTATCAGTCATAGCATAACAGTAAGTTTTCCACATGCCTTCTTAACTATGCTATTCACAGGACCTGCCAACTTCAGGAATCTGTGAACAATTATCCCATGATCACTCTGTTCCTCTCAGCTACCCAGCCTCTTGCCATTCATTAACTACTCCCTCATTTTGTTTCTTCTTTCAAAATGCATGGCATCACACTTATCAAGGTAAAATACCATCTGCCACTGGTCTGCCCATCTGACTAAGCTGTCTATATCTTCTTGTAACCTACAACAATCTTCTTCGCTATTAACCACTCTACCAGTCTTGGTGTCATCTGCAAATGTGCTTAACATTCCGCTCACATTTTCATCTATATCATTTATATATAACAAACAGTAAACATCCCTCTCTCCAATGAGCTGCAGTAACTGAAATGACTCACCTATGAAATGCACACAAGGATTTACATCTGGCTCTTTCAGGTGGAAGGTAGCAAAAAATATTATGGTATATTATATTTGTGCCATCTTCCACTTCAAATTATTCCAGCAGCTTTTACAATCATCAAAGGAGGAACAGGTTGCTGAACTCAGACGGATTACTGAAGATCATCAACCAAAATCAAAACTGAACTGCCAAAGCCAGCACTGCAGATTAATAGTGGGGGGAAGGAGTACTGGGAGTGACGTCCTGGAAAATATTCACCTGGGAAAATGCAAATATGAACACAACTGGCTTGCCACATGCTGCACAGATTAAAATGTATTTTTTCCTGACTAATAATTGACTAACTCTGTAACTTCTGGGTGTTTTAATTGTGTGATATACCTTAGCACTGTGATTACATAATTAGAAAAGCAAAATTCAGACATTATGCACAGAAAGACAAACTTTGAATTTGGAACAAATATGAAAGATTTATGATGTGGCACATTTTG
>NC_081404.1:2012500-2094089 GCF_030684315.1 Stegostoma tigrinum
CTCCAAGTACACACCAGTTAATCGCATCTGGTTTATGGAAACGTTCTGTTAAATGCAAATTAGGTTCACCAGAAATTCATACCCTACATACTTTAATGGGAAAATTGTTGGTTTAGAGAAAAGTTCAGACAGAGGTTTCTTGGTTTATGGAAGTAGTTCTTGGCAAGTACTCACATTGGCGTAGCACAGAAAATTCACAGATGGAAGCACTTTAAACAAGTCTCATTTGCATGTATCTAAATGATTGCAGTGAGCCTCCAGAAGCCATGAGACAGACTTAAGTACAAATAGGTTTAGCCAACATGGTTTGATATTCTACAGAATATATTCTGCTATTGCCATACTTTGTATATTGCTCTCAATAGATGCAAATCTATGATAAGACAAGGTAAGAATTTTAGAACTCTGGGAATAGGTCCGAATCAATTCACATACTTGTGTGTTTGCTTCAAGCGAAGTCCCAGACTAGGGTATACAATCTAAAACTTGAACAGATAATTGATCCCTTACAAAGACTTAAGTCTTCTAAAGGTGAGAATTCAAAGTTGCCACTTCAAATTGTATCATCAAAATAAATCTGCTCACTTTTCAAATTGATTGTTTGGTTAGGTAAGGTCATGGGTTGGGATAACATTACAACACAAACGGTAATTCGGTAGTACAGAACTTGAGTATTGATGAAAAAATGACATTTTTGTCAAACCTTTTGGTCTTGCACTATCAGAACAATTTAGCAGAAAAATCGAAGTGAAAAGAACATTTATACTGTATGAGAGGAGCATGTTGAAACTTTGACTCCTGATTCTACAGTCACCAGCCAGGAGAAACATCCTACTTACATCTGCACTATAAACATTTTGGAAATTTTAATGGGGTTAGCTCTCATTCTTTGAAACACTACAGAATACGTAATAAAAACCAAAAGAACTGCGGATGCTGTAAATCAGGAACAAAAACAAGTTGCTGGAAAAGCTCAGCAGGTCCGGCAGCATCTGTGAAGGGAAAAAAACAGAGTTAACATTTCGGGTCCGGTGACCCTTCCTCAGAACTAAAGAATACATACTCAAAAATTCTTCAATTTTAACTCATAAGACAATTCCAACATCCTGGGGATTAATATGCTGAATCTTCTCTGCAATCTTTCTCAGGCAAATGTATCCCTCCTAAGGTAAAGAGGCCCAAAACTGTACACAATACTCCAGGTGTGTTCTAAGGATCTATACAACAGCAGTAAGACATATGTACTCATGTACTCAAATCCCTTTGTGATGAAGGCCAATATACCATTTGCCTTCTTAGCTTTTACTGTACCTGCATGCTGTGATTCATGAACAAGGAACCAAGGTACAGGGGGTTCTTCTATAATGTGTGGTCCAGCAATGTGAATTAGTTAAAACGCAATTGATGAATAGGGGAACAATATTTGTAAAACGTTAACTTTGTGTTGAATGTAATGCAATTCCTACATTGACAACACATGATCAGTTTCAAGGGCTTTGTCCTGAACATGCACCAAAAAAAGTCCCCAAGCTGGCATCAAAGATCCTCGCGTTCTCTGTGTTACCCACAAAATGCGAGGACAAAGTGACAAGAATGATAATAAGAAGCATCCTGGTGATAAAATTCCAGATGGTGTACGTAAAAAATAGGCCAAAAGAGAAGTTAGATGTTGTAAATTGTTTTGAGCATAATGAGAGAGCACATGATACTGCTCATGCAACAGGAATGAAGGAGTCTACCTTATGCACCATTAGAGACAATGCAGAAAAGATTAAAGCAAGCTGTATTGCTGGAACAAGCCTGAGTGCTAGCAAATCTGTGAGGTCTTGGACAAGGGAACTTGAGAAGGTGGAGCAGCTTCTAAGTGTGTGGACAGAACAGCAAACGATGAAGTGTTCTGGGACCATGCTTTTCTCCATAAAAGAGAAAGCTTTATCAAGTAATGAAGCTCTAACAAAACAAGCTGAAAATCCTGCAGATGTGCCTGCCTTTGGTGCTAGCAGTGGCTGGTTTGCTGGTTTTAAGAACCACTATGCTTTTCATAATGCAAACTTATATGGCAAAGCTGCCAGCACAGACGAGGACCATGCGATGGCATTTCCTCCCACAGTAATAAAAAGTGACGAACAAGGCTACAACTTCAATCAAATTTTCAATTTGGATGAGACAAGTTTATATGTCTCATCTAAGTGAATGCCATCAAAGACCTACATTTCTATGAATGAAGCACATGCTTTAAGGTAGCAAAAGATTGTATGGCTGTGCTGCTGGGTGTCAATGCCAGTGGAGGCTTAAAGCTCAAGCCTGTGGTGGTGTACCACTCTGCCCAACTGCAGGCCTTGAAAAAGTTACCTTAAGTTTATCGAAGACAGCAAGAACTGCAGATGCTGGATACCGTTTCATAGAGCATCTGCACTCTGTATGTGATCATGTCGTTTCGTGAAGCACCGGCACTCTGTACGCAAAAATCGACAACACCTTTCAGTTGCTAACCATTTTAACTCCCTCTCCTACTCCCACGTTCACCCTGAGCCTCCTCCAGTGCCACAATGGCGCCACATGCAAACTGGAGGACCAACACCTCATATTCAGCCTCGGGAACCTACAGCCCTTTGGCCTGAACATAGAATTCACCAGTTTTAAAATCTCCCCAACCCTGGCCAAAACCTAACACAGTCTGTCCATTTTCTTTCCCAATCATCCACCCCACCCTTCCCAATGACTAATCCCTACCACTCCCTACCTGTATCCACCTGTCACCATCCCACCTCCCCTCCCCCAGCCCCACCCCTCCTCTCTCTACTTATTTCCCAGTTCCCTTCCCCTGCCCCAGTTCTGAAGAAGGGTCCCAATCTGAAACGTCGACTTTCCTGCTCCTCTGATGCTGCCTGACCTGCTGTGTTCCTCCTGCTCCTTACTGTGTTGACTTTACCTTAAGTCCACTCTCTGCATCTACTTCAGGTCAAGCAAAAGAGGTTGGATGATTAGCCAAATTTTTTCTGACCTTATTGCTGATGTTTGTTTTTGAAGGTAGTTTTAGAAAGTATTGCAAAAAAAATGTAGATTTCAAGATTCTCCTCATCCTGAATAATACGCCAAGCCATCTTCAAACCATTGGTGAAAACATTAAAGTGCTATTTCTATCCCCAAACACAACCTCTCTCCTTCAACCCATGGACCAGGGTGCAATAACCGCTTTTAAAGCTTATTATTTAAGGCACACATTTAAGACGCTGATTACAGCCACTGAGGGGGATAAGAACAGTGTTCTTCAATTTTGGAAAAGCTTTAACATTAAGAATGCAATTGACATTATCGTGGAGGCTTGGGGCAATATCAGTAAGGACTGCTTGTATGCAGTTTGGTGGAAGCTTCTCCCAGAATTTTTTTCAAGATTTTAAAACTTTTGACATGTCAAAGGAGTTCTCAAGAATCAAAAAACATTGTGTTGATCTTGAAAAGCAAGCTGGGTTTGAAGAAGTGGAGAGTAAGGATGTTGTTGAGCTGCTTGAGTCCTACCGTGAAGTCCTCTCTACAGCTGATCTATAACAACTTGTCTTGTTGCTGAGGGAGAACTGGAAACTAGAGATGAAGAAGGTGAAGTCCAGGATGCAGCACTGTTATCCTGAGGGAAATTGAGAAGCAGTTGCAGCTTTTAGAGGACAATGATTACAATGCAGAATGCAGCAGGATAGCAGTTTGTGGAATAAGATCTTACTTGGCACCTATGAACAGCTTCTTCATGAAAGAAGAAAAAGGGCAAAGACTGGATGTATTTTTTAAGCCAACCCTCAAGAAATAGTCAGAAAACAATGAACCATGGCCATTCACTTTTGGATTAACTATTTTTTGCCCTAACTCTGCAAGCACAACTGCACCTGAAGGTGATAGTGATGGTGATGATGATGATGACGATGATCCTCAGTCCCTGCATTAACAACGGAGCTACCTCAGAATCTCCTCCCCCATCAAGTCATCTTGACAGTTTTTCAAGACAAGGTGATAAATTTACTGTTATTTCATTATTACTTATGAATTAAACATTTGTTCATACTGTGCTAGCCTTTGGTTACACTCTTGAGTGATTTTTGAGTCACTTTGAATGTTATCTTTTGTTGGTCTGCCGCTAACCTCCCTCCCAGCCTTTTCCAATAAAGCCCTGTTATTTCTATAGCATGATTTTCTGTAACATGTCATTTCACATGAATGCATCTATCACATTACTGCAGAACCCCCATACCTCATTTTCAAAAGACCTGTGTTTCCCCAGCATTTCAGGGAGATTTTCTGTATTTTCCTCTGTAAAGACAGGCATAAAACAATTGCTTCATTTCTTCACCATTTCTTTGCTCATCACTGCAAGTTTCCATGTCTCCGCTTGCAATGTTCCCACACTTGTCCTCTTAATTCTTTCCTATTTGCATACCCAAAAGAAGCTCTTACAATCCACTTTTATGTTTCTTGTTAGCTGGCATTCATATTATCTCTTCCCCAGTTTCTTGGTCATTCTTTGCTGTATTCTAAATTGCTCCTAATCCTCCAGCTTTGTCTGACACTTTATAAGCCACTTTCTTTGATATAATGCAATTTTTATCTTGCCTGTTAGTTACAGTTGATTTACCTATCCTTTTGGGTTTTTGTGTCCATAAGAAATGCACATTTGTTGTGGACCATGTAATACTTCTTAAAATATTTGCCCTTTCCTGTCGACATCAAACCTTTTATTGTATTTTCCCAATCCACCATCACCAATTTGCTCCTCATACTTTCATTGTTTCATTTGTGGAGGTTTAAAATTCTAAGTTGAGAATGAACAATATCATATTCTATCATATTATGGTAATTATTTTCCAAAGATTTATTTACAGCTAGGTCATTAGTTAGTCCTTTCTCATTATACAATATTAAATTCAAAATAACTTTATCCCTAGCTGGCTCTTCAAGGCATTACTCTAGAAACCCATCTCATTCATATACTGTCCAGGAATTCATCCTTCACAGCATTAGCGCTCATGAGATTTACCCGGTATATATATAAGTAAATTGAAGTTGCTTATACTGCACCAAAAATTATAGGCCACCAAACCGCAGTGGTAATCAAATCCCACAAATATTTCCTGCCCTTTGCTGTTTTTAGCTTAACCCAAAGTAATTCTACATCTTGATCCTCTCACTAATAAACTGATCTTGTCCCTCATTAAGAGTATAACCCCATCTCCTTTTCACTTTAGCCTATCCTTTCTAATTGATAAAAATTCTCAAATATTCCATTCCAGGTCTTATTTACCCTGTAACTAAGTCTCAAATTGGCAATTAAATCATATTTATTTCCCTCAATTTGTGCTTTCAAATCATTTAGTTTGCTGTGAATACTGCATGCATTCATTCAGAGTCCCCTTAACATTCTCCTAAGTTTAATTTAGTTGAGATACATAACTCTCATAGCTGATGAAAAGAAAAAAACAAAGTATATAGTTTTAGCACAGATTTATGACATACTTTATTTGCTACTGTGAAATGTCAATGGAGCTCAAATCCTATGTTTTATTAACTTCCTACATTCACTTATGGGACACTGGCTTCACTGGCTGGGGCCAGCATTATTGTCCCTCCCTAGGAGCCCTTGAGAAAGTGATAATGAGCTGCCTTCTTGAAGCACTGCAGTTCATGTGCTATTAGGAACACCCATAATATTGTTAGGATGATAGCTCCATTATTTTGACCAGGAACGGTGATATACACTCAAGTTAGGATGGTGAATGGCTTGGAGGGGAACTTGCAGGTGGTATTCACATATATCTGCCGCCCTTATTCTTTGATATTTTAGTGGTTGTAGTTTTAGAAGGTACTGTTGAAGAAACCTTGGTCAACTTCCACATTGCATCTTGTAGATAGCATACACTGCTGCTACTGAATGTTGGTGATGGAGGGAGTGGATGTTTGAGGATGTAGTGCCAATCAAGGGGCCTATTTTGTCCTGGAGAGTGTCAAGCTGATTGGGAATTGTTCTCATTCAGGCAAGTGGAGAGTATCCTATACTTGTGCCTTATAGATGATAGACAGGCTTTGGGAGTCAACAGTGAGTTACTTGCTGCAGAATTACTAGCCTCTGACCTGCTCTTATAGCCACTATATTCATATGGCTAGTCCAGTTCTGTTTCCAGTTAATGATAACCCCCAGGATGTTGATCGTGGAAGGCTCAGTGATGGTAATGACACTGAATATTACGGGGTGGTGGTTAAATTCTCTCTTGTTGGAGATGATCATTTGTGACGAGTGCAGCACAAACGTCACTTGCCACTTTTCAGCTCAAGCTTGGTACTGTCCAGGTCTTGATGAATTTAGAAATAGAATACTTCTATAACTGAGTCATTGCGAATGGTGCTGAAAATTATGCTATCAAATGCAAGCAACCCACTCCGACCTTCCAACGTGAGAAACGTCATTGATGAAACAGATGAAGATGTTTGGACCTATGACATTACGCAGAGGAACCTCTGCAGAGATGTCACTAAGTTGAAATATTTGGCTTCCAACGACCATCTTTTATGTTTTTCACAAGCAGCATTCCGAGAATCTCACTAGACACCAGACAGGTGCCAATTGACAGCGATTAACGCTTGATGGTTCTTTAATATTTAGCGTCCCATTTTGTTAACCACGCCAAGCAAGCTAGACATCAGGAAAAGTTGATATTAAAACCAGAACAGTTAACCAGGAACTTTAGCTCACCACTTACTCTGTACGACCTCCATGTTGGACACTAGGCACAAACATCTCATGGCATGGTCCATGGGGACCAGCCACATGTACCATATAACCACAGATATTGGCATCCAATATGTGCCAGCTTCTGAGAACCTTCATGGAATATTTCAATCCACTTACAGGAAGCTTCTGCTCTTTAATGCAGCACCTGCAATTATCATTTTAAGACTGCAACTCAGCTAATGAACTGGACAAGGTTACATCTCCAGCCCCTTTGCTCACTGTCATAGTATTTCTTCACTTTGACCCTACTTGGATGCTTACAGTGTCTCTTCCTTGGATTGTCTTGCCTTGCCCCTCAGCTAGAGATTCCAGGCTCATGTTACTTCTATTTTGCCATGCCATTTCGCACAGGTACAAAGCCAGGAAGCTTGGCATATTCGGCAGCAGGCCTTCCGTCAGGGGTCCTAGCACAGTAAGTCAAGGAAGCATCAGATTCCAGTCCAGGCCCTGCTTGGGGCAGACTCAGGATTCTCTCTCATGAGGGGTAAAGAGCTGAATGACAAATGGTCTTGACTCTTTCTGCCCTACAGTGAGTTTTTTTCCTTCATGGAATGAGAAAGAGGTGGGTATTATTGAAAAGAAAAGTTTTCTATTATTATTAGTGCAAGTGGGGAGGTGTCTCAAGCAAGTAAGTAGGCGATAGACAATAGGTGCAGGAGTAGGCCATTCGGCCCTTCGAGCCAGCACCACCATTCATTATGGTCATGGCTGATCATCCACAATCAGTATCCTGTTCCTGCCTTATCCCCATAACCCTTGGTTCCACTATCTTGAAGAGCTCTATCTCTTTCTTGAAAGTATCCAGAGACTTGGCCTCCATTGCCTTCTGGGGCAGAGCATTCCATATATCCACCACTCTCTGGGTGAAGAAGTTTCTCCTCAACTCTGTTCTAAATGGCCTACCCCTTATTTTTAAACTGTGTCCTCTGGTTCTGGACTCCCCCATCAACGGAAACATGCTTCCTGCCTCCAGAGTGTCCAATCCTTTAATTATCTTATACGTCTCAATCAGATCCCCTCTCATCCTTCTAAACTTAAGTGTATACAAGCCTAGTTGCTCCAATCTTTCAACATATGATAGTCCTGCCATTCCGGGAATTGACCTTGTGAACCTATGGTGCACTCCCTCAATAGCAAGAATGTCCTTCCTCAAATTTGGAGACCAAAACTGCACACAATACTCCAGGTGCGTCTTACCAGGGCCTTGTACAGCTGCAGAAGGACCTCTTTGCTCCTATACTCAATTCTTCTTGTTATGAAGGCCAGCATGCCATTAGCTTTCTTCACTGCCTGCTGTACCTGCATGCTTGCTTTCATTGACTGATGTACAAGAACACCCAGATCTTGTTGTACTTCCCCTTTACCTAACTTGACTCCATTTAGATCGTAATCTGCCTTCCTGTTCTTGTCACCAAAGTGGATAACTACACATTTATCCACATTAAACTGCATCTGCCATGCATCCGTCCACTCACCTAGCCTGTTCAAGTCACCCTGTATTCTCATAACATCCTCCTCACATTTCACCCTGCCACCCAGCTTTGTGTCATCAGCAAATTTGCTAATATTACTTTTAATGCCTTTATCTATATCATTAATGTATATTGTAAATTGCTGCGGTCCCAGCACCAAACCTTGTGGTACCCCACTGGTCACCGCCTGCCATTCCGAAAGGGACCCGTTTATCATTACTCTTTGCTTCCTGTCAGCCAGCCAATTTTTAATCCAAGCCAGTATTTTGTCCCCAATACCATGTGCCCTAATATTGCTCACTAATCTCCTATGTGGGACTTTATCAAAGGCTTTCTGAAAGTCCAGGTATACGACATCTTGCAACATCTTCCCCACTCACCTTCACTCACTCCAATCCCATACTACTGGCTCTCCCTTGTCCATCATCATAGTTACATCCTCAAAAAATTCCAGAAGATTAGTCAAGCATGATTTCCCCTTCGTAAATCCATGCTGACTCTGACCTATCCTGTTACTGCTATCCAAATGATTCGTAATTTCATCGTTTATAATTGACTCCAGCATCTTTCCCACCACTGATGTCAGGCTAACCAGTCTATAATTCCCTGTTTTCTCTCTCCCTCCTTTCTTGAAAAGTGGGACAACATTAGCCACCCTCCAATCTGCAGGAACTGATCCTGAATCTACAGAACATTGGAAAATAATTACCAATGCGTCCACGATTTCTACAGCCACCTCCTTGAGTACCCTGGGATGCAAACCATCAGGTCCCGGGAACTTAGCAGCCTTCAGACCTAACAATTTATCCAACACCACTTCCTGCCTAATATGAATACCCTTCAGTTCATCCATTACCCTAGGTCCTTCAAGTCAGAGGGCATACAGGGTTAGTGGTGTCAGGGATTGGAGTGAATGAAGGTGAGTGGGGAAGATGTTGCAAGCAATAATGAGAGTGGTAGGACATGAACTTTGGTGGGTGGTGGGCACAGTAGCAAAAAAGTAGTGGACAAAAAATGTCCCAATCTTAAAGTCCCAACTCAATAAAGGTGTATGGAATGCTCAGCTCCCAATGCAGGTACCTGGGCCTAACTGTGGCCTGAAGTCTTTTGCTGCTGCTGCCGTCACCGATCACAGGGATGTGTGTCGCATCTATTTTGATGTTCACCACCTTCAGTATGAGACTTTCTCAATGCCCTTTTTTCCTTCATTCATGAGATTAGGTCCACGACCAAAAGCAATGCCCTTAACCTTGCAATTTGCCTGCAACAGGTCCACTGCAGATGCCAGCTCCCTATCCCTACACTCATCCTTGTATCATCTGGACAATAAGGATACCCTCGACAGGCTTCTACTTACTGACTACAAGCTCTGCCTTCAACACTACATTCCCAATCAAACTAATCTCCAAGCTCCAAGTCTTAGGTCTCTGCTCGGCCCTCTGCAACTGTTTCCTCGACTTCCTGACCAACAGACTGCAATCAGTGAAGATGGAAAACACCACCTCCTCCATGATAATCTTGAATACAGACACCCCGCAAGGATGCATTCTCAGCCCCCTATTGGATTCTCTGTACATTTACAATTGTGTAGCCAAATTTCATCCAAACACCATCTACAAGTTTACTGATGACACCACTGTTGTAGGCTGGATCTCAAACAGTGACGAGACAGAATACAGGAAAGAGACAGAGTGTTTGGTGATGTGGTATAAAGATAACGATCTCTCCCACAACATCAGCAAAACTAAAGAGTTGATCATTGACTTAAGGAAGCGGAGTGGAGGTCACACCCCTATCTACATCAATGGTGCTGAGGTGGAGACGGTTGAGAGCGTCAAGTCCCTGGGAGTGACAATCACCAATAAACAGCCCTGGTCCACCCACATTGATGAGATGGTCAACAAGGGGCAACAATGTCTCTACTTTCCTCAGGAGGCTAAGGAAATTCAGCATGTCCATAAGGGCTCTTCCAACTTTTACAGATGAACCATAGAAAGCATTCTACCTGGGTGCATCACAGCTTGGTGCGGCAACTGCTCTGCCCAGCATCATAAGAAACTACAGAGAGTTGTGAACACAGCTCAGCCTATCAGGCAAGCCAACCTTCCAACAATTGAATCAATAAATGTGGAGCTAGAAAAGCGCAGCTGGTCAGACAGCTTCCAAGGAGCAGGAAAGTCAACATTTTGGGAGAAACCTGTCATCAGGATTGGGAGGAGGAGCGGAGCCTAGCTCTGCATGAACTAACCAACCCGACCTTCCGGTTGCCATCCACTTTAATACCCCCTCCCACTCCCCTGGTGACATTTCCATCCTCGGCCTCCTCCAATGTCACAGAGAGGCCAAAAGTAAACTGGAGGAACAACACCTGATATTTCACCCTGGGAGCTTACAGCCCAATGGCCTGAATACTGACTCTACCACCTTAAAAATTTCTTCTTCCCCAGCTTGTCCATCTTCCTACTCACCTACCTGCTCCACCCTTCCTGCTGACCAACTATAATAACCCTCAACCTACATCCATCTAACCTCCCCTCCACCATCCCCAACCCCTTCCCTCTATTTATTTCTGGGCTCCCCTCCTCCTCCCCAGTCCTAATGAAGGATTTCGGCCCAAAACATTGACTTTCCTGCTTCTCTGATGCTGTCTGACCTGCTGTGCTTTTCCAGCTACACATTTATTGACTCCAGCTTACAGCATCTGCAGTCCTTACTGTCTCCTTCCATCCACTGATTCCATCTACAATTCTCACTGCCTTGGAAAGACAGCCAACATTAAAGACCCCTCCCACCCGGTTATAATCTCTTCCAACCTCTTCCATCAGGCAGAAGATACAAAAGTTTAAGCATGTGTACCAATAGGTTCAAGAACAGCTTTTTTCCCCACTGTTATTAGACTTCTGAAAGGGCCTCTCAAATTTCAAATCTAATGTTAATCTTGCTTTTTGTGCACCTTTGTTGCAGCTGTAACTTGGTATTCTTCACTCCGTTCAATCACCCAATGATCTTTGTATGCTATGATCTGCCTGTGCCACATGCAAAACAGAACTTTTTACTGTACCTAGACGTACATGACAATAATAAATCATTCCATTTCCTGTACTTTTCCTTTCACCTTTTCCTCTAGTCCACTCTTCCTTCTCTTACAACAAAGCTTGTCTGGTCTTCAGCTACACCTTTGCAGCATTCAGATTTGCCAAATTAACAGTGCAATCCTACAAGTAAACACATTTGCCCTTATTTTGAATAGGAGTAGAGTATTTAATCTGATCACAAAATAGTTGTTTCTACTCTCTATGCTGCCCTCTTATTTCCAATCATGCTTCCCTGAACAACTACCTATGCAACAACAGCAGATGCAAAATATGCCCCTCTACCTTTTAAAGCAGTGGCCAGGGTCCTACACAACCCTTCTATATAAACCAACAATTCACATGTTCTTCCTTCAATGGAGATAATAAATTCAAATTAGAAGAATGTTTTGCCATATACTTTCATTTGGCTCATCATTAATGTTGACTTGCACCATTCTTTAACAGCCTACTTTGTTCTAACTAAGATCAGTGCAAACTTCAGCAATAGTATCTTAGCTCCTTTACAAAGAGGAGAAGGATTAGGCCATGCAGTCTTGAGGATACTCCACCATTCAGTACCATCATGGTGGATCAGATTGCAACCTCAAATCCACATTTCCACCTACTCTGAATAACCCTTTTCCCATTTTCTTGAGAAAAACGTATTCACCACTTTCAAAATTATTCAAGAAGTCTGCTTAAACCCTTTTGAGGAAGTGAGTCCAAAGACTCATTCAGAAAAAAAGGAAATCTCACTTGTCTTAAATGGGCAACCTCTGTTATTAAACAAGTAACCCCAGTTATAGGTTTTCCAAAAGAAAACATCTTTTCCATATCCACTCTGTCAAGACACAGAACATAGAACAGTACAGCACAGGATTGGGCCCTTTGACCCACAAATGATGCCAAATGAAACTAATCCCTTTTGCCTGCCTTTAGCCCGTATCCCTCCATATGCACTTATCTAAAAGCATCTAAAAAGTGCCTACTGTATCTGCCTCCACCACTACTCCTGGCAGCATGTTCCAGATTCCAACCACTCTGTGTAAAAAAATAATGTGCCTGTCACAGTTCCTTTGAACTTCCGCTTCTCACCTTAAATGTATGTCCCCTCAGGATCCTGTATGTTTCAATCAAATCACCTCTTACTCAGTTAAAATCCTGCAGGTACAACCATACCCTGGCCAACCTTTCCTTGTAAGACAACACACCCATTTCAGGAATCAGTCCAGCAAACATTCTTCGAGCTGCTTCCAAAGCAATAAGGTAAGCCAAACTGCGACAGTATCACGGGTAAGAGAAAGAGTATCATGATGCGGTCTTGCAAATGTCCTGTACAATTGAAGCACAACCAACCTAATTTTGTGGTTTTGGGCACTAGCTGAACCTCTGGTGTAAATAGCTGTAATAACTCCATCCAGACCACTATCCCATCACCAAGTCACCTTTTACTTACATGTGGAGGATCCTTGACACTGATCCAGCTCCCTCAGGGCCAGCTCTCAGAGTAAATTGAATCTCTCACACTCCTGTAAATTTTGTTTTTTTCTCCCGCCCACATCACCTGTGGTTGTGTGTGTGTACAGTCTCAGTGAAAAAGAACTTTATTCTACACTTTCACCACCAGGTAAAACACCCATGTGGCCAGTGAACCATTAACAAGCATAGCCTGATAAGGACAAAGGTTATGTGAGAAAAAAAGCGAAGGGAAAGGGTAAAGTCTAAATCAAAATAGAGTTGGAGGGGGAAATAGAGTACTCTATTCCGCACAGTGCCCAACTCTCCCCAAAGGCATCAAGAGTATTGGTGGACACTATGTGCTTCCTCTCTAGGGTCAATCATAGAAGAACCGTGGAAGAAGGGCAGGCACTCAGCAGAGACTATCCCCTCCACGGCCCACTGCCTAGACCTTTTTGTAGCCAGCCTGGACAGGCCTAGGAGCACACCCACGAAGAGGTCCTCCAATCTGCCCACACCCCTCAGCACCAGGTGCCCAAAGATCAGGAGCATGGGGTTGAAGTACGATCAAAAACACAACAAAAGGTTTCTCAAATAACAAAGAAAGGGGTGCGAACGGCCACAACCAATCTATATATGTAATATACACATGGTCCATTGACTTCATAGTGCCGTAAAATAAGCAGATGAACTGGGAGTCCATGAACCACTGCAATCTGTGGTTATAGTGTGCTGCGTGCAACACCCTCCACCCCAGATCCTCGAGTGAAAAGGGGAGGACTCCCATGTAGAGAGCCCCAACACACAGTGGCAAATGGGCTCGCCAAGGTGTGTCAGGGCGGTGGATGAAGGAGAAGAGGTGGATGGTGTACAGCAGCAGTCTGTACAAAGCCTGCCGTTTCAACTCCCTGAAAGGCATGCAACACACACTCTGGAGGAGGCTCAGGTTGTCAGACACAGACGCCGAGGGTGGTACGGGATCCTGGAGCCAACGTGAAATTTTGTCCAAGCAGGGGTAGACGCAGATGGGATTCCACTGCGCACCTGAGCATCCTCCAAATGGTGCATGACATCAGGTCTCAGCAGCACCATTTTAAGGCATCGGATAGCAGTGGCAATGAGTCAGACATCTAGCACTGCCCTGTGTACCAATTCCTGCGGTAAGCCTACTGCACCTGGTATTCTCAGGCAATCTCTCATCCAAATACTAAGCAGGTCTGAATCTGCTTAACTTCTGAGATCAGAAGAGATTGGGTGCTTTCAGACTAATACGGCTATAGAACAGATTAATAGCCCCAATCAGAGAATTAATATTCTATCAGGTCCACCTGGCTGACCTCATTACAATCACTACATCCCTCTCCCTCTAAGTCCGAGGACATAGACTAAGTCCTTCTTTTGTAGCTCTTCCTGGGGCACTTTAGAACTGGGCCCAGTTCCTCCAACTCTGCCTCTGTAATGGGTGGTGTGTCTTTCTGCCAGATCATTGGATGACAAATGGTATGGAGCTGTCCTTATATGTCAAATACTATTCAGCTTCAGGAAATACTCAAATTCCCTGCTGGTAAACGATGGCTCGTTATCTGTGACCAGTATTTCCGGAAGAACATATATTACAAATGATGCTCACAGTTTTTCTATTGTTGCCCCCATATTTGACAAATGAAGTCTATGCATGTCCAACCCCTTTGAGTGGGCCTCCACATTGACTATAAACAGTGAGTCCATGAAAGGTATAGAGCCAGATGAACACAGCAGGCCAAGCAGCATCAGAGAAGCAGGAAGGCTGACATTTCGGGCATAGGCCCTTCTTCAGAAATGAAGAAGGGTCTAGGCTCGAAACGTCAGCCTTCCTGTTCGATGAAGGGTCTAGGCCCGAAACGTCAGCTTTTGTGCTCCTGAGATGCTGCTTGGCCTGCTGTGTTCATCCAGCTTCACACTTTATTATCTTGGATTCTCCAGCATCTGCAGTTCCCATTATCACTCTACACCTTGTTATCTCAGATTCTCCAGCATCTGCAGTTCCTACTATCTCTGAGCCCATGAAAGGACCAGTTGAAGTCTAACCTAGTCCAGGGTTTATCTGGTCATTCCCATGAATGTGGGGGAGCTGCTGGTGGTAATTTTTGTCTTTGTTGGCACTCTGGGCACTGCCAATACGATTGCGCTATGCCCGCATCCAATCCTGGCCACCAGAAATAATGTCTCACCAACATCTTCATTTTGGAAACTCCTGGATGACCCTTGTGAAGTTGAGCCAGTATCTGGCAGCATTCCTTCCTCAAGACAATCGCTCTTGCTCCACATACTAATATGCTGTTCTCTATTGTGATCTGGTCTCTCCAGATCTTGCTTTGTCCTCTTTAAATAAAATTAGCAGGGGTTTGTGGTCCATTATTATTACAAATTTATGTCCATAAAGATATTGGTGGAACTTCCGAACTTCAAATATGACCGCCAAACCGTCCTTCTATCTGGGCGTATTTATGCTCTGCTTTAGCCAAAGTCACGCATGCATACTCTATCGGGTAATTTCTCACCACTAGGCCACCTACGAGCTAATACTACCCTCATGCCGTATGGGGAGGCATCACATGTGAATTGTATGGCCTGGTGGGTAAACAGTGACTCGGATGAGAGGATGGATTGGTACACATGAGTGAGTGCTGGCTATGTACTGTGAACAACATGAGGCTGCTCTGCCATAAAGTTGCTGTTGAGGGACAATGCTTGCTTGCTGACAATGGTCTAGATGCACAGCGGTCTTTCAAAGATGGCATCAGGACAAAGGATGTAAAACCTTTGGCAGATATCCGGTGACAGGAAAGTTGTTCCAGGAATGACAAGTTTAGGATGGGGCTAGAATCAGTCAAGCTGTGCTCAGAACTGTACTGCTTTTAGCCAACCCTAACCATAAGGCTCTTTTAAAAATGGTTATTGATGCTAGCGACATTGGTGTGGGGCCTGTTTTAGTGCATGATGACGAAATGCCTGACACTGATTAATCAAAGAAACTGACTGCACATCAGCAAAAATATTCAATAATTGAGAAGGATGCGTTAAGTTTTGTCTTGTCTACACATCATTTTGAAATAGACATTACCAATGTGGTAAGAACAGGTAATTATACAGACAAAAATCCTTTGATTTTCTTGGAAACATTTCAGGACAAGAGCTTATAATTATTTTGGTGGAGCTCAATTCTCTAACCACATAATTTGAAAATCATTCAATGGTCTGGAAAAGAAAATGTTATAGTGGATGCTTTATCGAGAGCATATGTGATGGACCCCCAAGTTCTGTGGTACACATGGACTTGTGTAAAATAAGGTTGCTGTGTAACTCATCTCATCTTTAGTGTCAATATGTTAATACTGTTAATAATATGTTAATGTGACATACTAATAGCATTAACGTAATTTTTGATAGGTCATGAAAAATGCCTCTTAAAGATACCTTTTCATTCTTCAAAGCTGTGATGGAAGGGATGTGATTTATATATAATAAAATAGTACATTAAATAATTTATAGACAATTTATTTTAGAGTTTGAATTTTGATCTAGTGGCATGTGGGTTTGGTCAGTACTTTTGAGGGAATTTAATGATTAACATGTCAATATTTCTGGAGCCATGGGTTTTTTTAAAAACCAAGATGAGACAGAGGGAATTCCTCTGATGGCAATGGGAATTTGTTTACATTTGAAGAGTTTTATGAGTGGATAGAATAAACACTGGGAAGTATCTTGCTTTCAGTTCAGAAGAATGTTAAATTGTTTCGGTTTGCTTAGGCAAAATACTTATAGCTTGGAAAGGTTTTCATTTTAGTTTGCAGGAGGTCTGTTGAAGTTGAATGTATGAAGAAAGTTTCTCTTAGAGAAAGTGGTTAGTTCCAAAGTTAGGAAATAGGTTACATCAGTGTAAGTGTTTTTCATTGAAAGATTCCAGATGTGTTTGGTTATAGCCCTGATGGGATTATTTGAAGATAAGAAAATCTAAGCTCAGTTCTGCAGCTAATCAAGGAAGAGGACATCAAATGCTCAAGGCTGGGAATTGAAAGACGCAGTTAAATTAAATCTAGATATATGATAGACAAGTAAACGTTCTCTGGTACTTGAGTACTGTAAAGTGTCAAATTTGGGATTGATGGGATTGTACATTACGGTATTTCAATACCTTTAAAATCACATTATATCTAAATTGCTTGGTTTATTCTATTTTATCCTCCTTTCTTTTGTGTAATAAACTTGCACTTTGCTTTTAAAACCAAATTAAAACATTGTTGCTTGTGTTTCAGTAAAAGGGTACCTCATTAAAGAAAAAGTATAAAATAATAGTCTATCAAGCCAGATTGAAGTCTGGAATCTGACTTGTCCAGTAATAGCATCAGATAGGATCATAACAATATTATTAGCTAGCTTTCTCTTTGACTCTAATTTCTTCCTCCTTTCCACTCTTTCAGTTCTTTATATTCTGTACAATCTTCCGACTTACCACTCATCTTGCAGAATCATGTACTTTTTCTTTCAAATTTGACCTTATCTTTAATTTTTTTTGAAGTTAGCCATGGGTTGTTTCTCCTTCCCATGGAATCCTACTTTCTTATTGGAATTAACTCTTCTGATTCTTCCAAAATACCTCTTTAAATGTCTGTCACTGCATCTATTCTTTCATTCTCGGGATGTAGGTATCACTGGCTGGGCCAGCACTTATTGCTGATCTCCAGTTGCCTTTCAGAAGACGGTGGAGAGCTGCCTTCTTGAAGTGTTGCAGTCCATTTGGTATAGGTACATCCACAATCCTGTTGGGAAGGGAGTTCTAAGATTTTGACCCAGGAACACTAAGTGAACAGTAATAAGGGAGGCGACGGTTTGGTGGTATTATTGCTGCACTGTTAATCCAGAGACCCAGATAACATTCTGCGACCCAGGTTCGAATCCCACCACGGCAGATGGTGGAATTTGAATTCAGTAAATATCTGGAATTAAGAATCTAATGATGACTATGAATCCATTGTCAAAAAACCCATCTGGTTCACTAATGTCCTTTAGGAAAGGAAACTGCCATCCTTACCTGGTTTGGCCTACATGTGACTCCAGACACACAGCAATGTGGTTAACTCTGGGCAAAGAGGGATGGGCAATGAATACTGCATAGTTAGCGACGCCCTCATCCCATTAATGAATAAAAAATAAAAGATTCTCTGTCTTGATGATAACATTTGAGTGGGGGATATGCCACGTCACAAGTTTGCAGATTGTGTTAGTCTACGATTCTGCTGCTGTTGATGGACCTTGGCACCTCAAGAATGTCTCAGTCTTGAGTTGCTAGCTGTGTTCAAAGACTGTCACATTTAGCACAATGATAGTGTCACACAATAAAGTGGAGGGTATTCTCAATGTGAAGATGGGTCTTAACAGGAACATAGAAGATAGGAGCAGGAGGAGGCTATTTGGCCCTCTGAGCTTACTCCGCCATTCATTACAGTCATGGCTGATTGTCCAACTCAATAGCCTAATCCTGCTTTCTCCCCATAACCTTTGACCCCATTCGCCCCAAGTGTTATTTCTAGTTGCCTCTTAAATACATTCACTATTTTGGCATCAACTACTTCCTGTGGTAATGAATTTCACAGGCTCACCACTCTTTGGGTGAAGAAATGTCTTCTCATCTCCATCCTAAATGGTCTACCCCGAATCCCCCTACTGTGATCCCTGGTTCTGGACACACCCACCGTCGGGAACATTCTCCCTGCATTTACCCTGTCCAGTCCTGTTACAATTTTGTAAGTCTCCATGAGATCCCCCCCCACCACCTTATTCATCCTAACTCTACCAAAAACAATCCCAACCAAGTCAATCTCTTCCCATATGTCAGACCCACCATCTCCGGAATCAGCCTGGTAAACCTTCGCTCCACTCTCTTGAGAGCAAGAGAATCTATCCTCAGAAAAGGAAACCAAAACTTCACACAATATTCTAGGTGTGGCCTCACCTGTCTACAAGGACTGTCTGGTGATCACTCGATCATGGGCAGATTCACTTGTCCTCAATAATCTGCCTACCACAAGGTCAAGTTTGTTTTTCCCTTTTGTTTGTTCCCTCACCAGCCACTGCAGAACCAATCTAGCACCAATTCATTTTTGACTCGACCAGCTTACTCTGTGGTGGTGCAACCAAGCCTCTCTTGGTGATGAAATTGATGTCCACTGCCCAGCATATATCCTGCACCCCTGCCACCCTTAGTGCTTTCTCCAAATAGTGTTCAAGGTGCAGGTGTACTTTTCATCTGGCAGGAGGATTCACTGATATCTTTAACCTCTCCTTGCTAAAATCTGAAGTCCCCACCTGCTTCAAGAAAACCACTATGATCCCAATACCAAAGAAAATACATGCAACAGGCCTTAATGGCTTCTCCCCGGTGGATGTGACCTTCATAATTATGAAGTGCTTTGAGAGGGTAGTCATGGCTCACATCAACTCTAGTCTCCCAGCCTGCCTAGATCCCTCGCAATTTGCCTCCCGGCGAAACAGGGAACATCTGGATAATAAGGATACCTACATCAGGGTCCTAATTATTGACTACAGCTCCGCCCTCAACACTATAATTCCAACCAAATTAATCTCCAAGCTCTGAGACCTATGTCTTGGCTCTGCCCTCTACAACTGGATCCTCAGCCTTTTGGTTCACAGACTGCAATCAGTGAAGGTAGACTACAGCAGCTCCTCTGAGATAATATTGAATACCGGCGCCCTGCATAGATGCATACTCCGCCCCCTACCGTATACTCCCTGTACACTCACAACTGTGTGGCCAAATTTCATCCAAACGCCATCTACAAGTTCGTTGAGAACACCACCATTGTAGGCTGGTATATTACACAAAGAGAGTCAGAATACAGGAAGGAGATAGAATGCTTGGTATCATGATACAAGGATAACAATCTCTCCCTCAATGTCAGCAAAACTAAAGAATGATCATTGACTTCAGAAAGAAAGGGAGAGGACACACCCCTATGTACGTCAATGGAACTGAAGTAGAGAGGGTCGAGAGTGTCACATTCCTCAGAGTGATGATAACCAACAATCTGTCCTGGACCTCCCACGCAGATGTGACAGTCAAGAAGGCACAACAATGCCTCTTCTTCCTCAGGAGGCTTAGGAAATTCAGCACTGCCATAAGGACCCTCACCAACTTTTACAGATGCACCATAATAAACATTCTGTACGGGTACAAAACAGCCTGATACGGCTGATAGTAGGAAATGCCGATGCTGGAGAATCTAAGATAACATTTTGTGAAGCTGGATGAACACAGCAGGCCAAGCAGCATCAGAGGAGCAGGAAAGTTTGACGTTTCGGGTCGAGACCCTTTTTCTGAAGAAGGGTCTCGACCCGAAACATCAAACTTTCCTGCTCCTCTGATGCTGCTTGGCCTGCTGTGTTCATCCAGCTTCACAACGTGTTATCTTAGCCTGATACAGCTACTGCTCTACCCAGAGCCGTAAGAAACTACAGAAAGTTGTGTACACAGCCCAGGCCATCAAGCAAGCCACGGACTCTATCTACTCTGCTTGTCGCTGCGGAAAAGCTGCCAACATCATCAAAGACCCCTCCCACCCCAGTAATACTCTCTTCCTATCTGTTTTGTAAGGCAGAAGATATAGAAGCTTAAACACATGTACCAATAGATTCAAGAACAGCTTCTTCCCTGCTGTTATTGCGCTGCTGAATGGACCTCTCTCTTTTCAAATCTAACATTGATCCTGTTTTTGTGTGCCTCCTGTGCAGCCATAAACTTGTATGCCGCGCTCTGTTTAAACAGCCTGTGATTTGAATTTCCTTACGTTATGACCTCTCTGCACTGCATGCAAAACAAAACTTTTCACTGTATTTAAGTACATGTGACAATAACAAAACAAAGGAAACCATGAGATGAGGGTTGGCGGTAGTCTGTGATCAGGAGGTTTCCTTGCCATTTTCTTATCTGATACCATGACACTTCATGGCCTGGAGTCAACATTGAGCAACTCCCTCCCGACTGTATACTATTGTGTCACCACCTCTGCTGCGTCTTCCCTGCCAGTTGGGCAGGACATATGCAGGGGTGGTGATGGTGGTCTCTGGGACACTGTCGAGAAGGTGAGATTCCGAGAGCATGACTATCTTAGGCTGTTGCTTTACTAGACCTGACAGAGAGCTGTCCCAACTTTGGCACTAGTCCCCAGGCTTTAATAAGAAAGACTTTGCAGGCTTGACAGCACTGTGTTTAATGTTGTCTTTTCTGGTGCCTTAGTCAATGCCAGACATTCTGTCCAATTTCATTTCGTTTGAGATGTTCTAGTGGTTGGTACAGCTGAATGGCTTGCTAAACCATTTCAGAGTGCAGTTTAGTGTCAGGCACATTCCTGTGACTCTGGAGTCATATGTAGGCCAGATGAGGTAAGGAATGGCAGTTGTCTTCCCTAAAGGATATGAGTAAACCAGATGGGTTTTTATGTCAATCAACCATTCTGTGACTTTAAATTACATAATTTTCTTATTAGAATTTGAATTATGCATCTGTTGTGCTGGGATTCAAATCCAGATCTCCAGAACATTACCAAGGTCTGTAGATTATTAGTAGATTATTACCACCTCCCGCTAACTGCCTTCATGAAAGTTTAATACATTTGCTTGAAATCCATTCTTCCCTTCCTCAAAATGAATGTGATATTCAATTATATTATGATTGCTACTATCTAGGGCACCTTCACTATGAAGTAATGAATTAATCCTGCTGCAGTGGTGAGAGGCATACCTGCATATTCCAATCCAATGATAAAAGGGCAATGCCGAGGCCACAGTTACTGTGACTGTAGAATTGACGAACAAAGGTACCTACATACCTATCAGAGATAATGGGAACTGCAGATGCTGGAGAATTCCAAGATAATAAAATGTGAGGCTGGATGAACACAGCAGGCCAAGCAGCATCTCAGGAGCACAAAAGCTGACGTTTCGGGCCTAGACCCTTCATCAGAGAGGATGAAGGGTCTAGGCCCGAAACGTCAGCTTTTGTGCTCCTGAGATGCTGCTTGGCCTGCTGTGTTCATCCAGCCTCACATTTTATTACCTACATACCTAGTCCACTCTCATCTCCACACACATTCTCTTCTAACTCAAGCCTCCTAAGGTGTTAGCATGAACCACTTACTTTCTGATCTCTCACTGCAAGCCAATCCTTAAACCCTTTCTTTTTTCAAGTACCCAAAAATTGTAACACACCGAGACAGTGAAGGAGCAATGTAACAGTGACGGAGATCCACCTCCAAATGGTTTCACTGAGTCACCAACTCAGATATTAATAATGCATATATATGAGACATTGATAGACTTAGGACCTTCATGTAGCACAAGTTTGCTGCAGCTGGGTGGCAGGCAATGATACAGCCAGTGATTGTAACATAGTCAGCCACGTGGTCCTCAAAGAATATGAGTCCCCTGATTGGGGCTGTTAATTTGATCCAATCAAGGAGCCCAGGCTGATAGATAAAAAAACAGGAGTGTCAGACATTTCGCTCACTCTGTCAGCAGGGTCTAAGAGAGCTGGATGAGGGTCAAGGACTCTGCACACATAAATAAAGGGTGACTTGGTGACAGAATACTGCCCTCTGTGGAGTTGTTACAGTGCCAATGACAGAAAAGCATAGTCCTGAAGAGATCTGCTTGCAACTGGTGTCTTTGAGTTGGGGTAAAGCATTTCTAGCATCATATTGTTATTTGGGAAGTTTGGCTCATTTGATCCTGCCATTGAAGAATGGGCCCAATATGTGGAAAAAAATGTTATTTTTTCTGGACAAATGACATTGGGGCAGATGAAAAGCAATGCGTAATTCTCTTGATGGCTTGTGGACCTGCAGCTTCTTTGGTTAACAGGAGATTAACTTTCCCTGAGGTACCAGGTATTAAAACCTTTCAAGAGTTGATGGGTTTAGTTCAGGAATATCATGATCCAAGCTGCCTCTAATTCTAGAATGCTATTGGATTTACTCAGCAATTTTAGAGCCAGGAAAATCCAAATTGGGATTTTGACTAGATTAAGATGACTGGCAGAGGCACGTGACTTTGATCCAACCCTTAATGAGATGCATTTATCATGTGTGATTAATGACGTAGCCATGCAAAAGAGCCTATGAGCTGAAGCCCAACTGGACTTGAAGCCAACTGCAGTGACCATTTGATCACTGGAAAATGTGCAAATGGAGCATACAAATTGCAGGTCATTCTGATGAAAGTGGACACCCTCACCAGTCCGACTAACCTTAGGGAACGCCACTTAAGCAAAGGTAATTATGTCGCATAACTCAGGACACATCCTGAACAGAGGGATTATAGGTCAGCCACAGCCAGACCGCAAAACAAAGAAAGGCCTTGGCCAAATGGTTCAAATTTTCTTCAGGATCCGGGCTGGCAAGCCATTGTAGTTGCCACCAGTATGTGGATTCGAGATAACAGAAGAGTCCCACTAGAGCCAAACTGAGTAAGAGAACTCATATGCTGATATCCAGCAGAATGCACATGCTGTGAAGTCCATATACATCTGGTTTGGAACAGCTAAATTACTCAGCAACATCCAAATCAGAACCAATCAAAATACATGTCTGCTTATAACGAAGTTTACAGCTGGATGAACAGAGTAGGCCAAGCAGCATCAGAGGAGCAGGAAAGCTGACATTTCGGGTCTGGACCCTTTTTCAGAAAATTTCCTGCTTCTTTTTCAGAAAATTTCCTGCTTCTCTGTTCCTGCTCCTCTGATGCTGCTTGGCCTGCTGTGTTCATCCAGCTCTACACCTTGTTATATCAGATTCTCCAGCATCGGCAGTTCCTACTATCTCTGTACCATGTCTGCTTAAATGGTCACCCGATTCTAATGGAGGTCAATACCAGTGCAGCTGTTCCAGTGATCGCAGAACCAGTCTTTAAGAAAATTTGCCCCGGAATGCAACCCTTAAGTTTGTGCTTAAGAATGTCTGTTTTGGTTTGTAATGAGAAGCAACTGTTCAGAAAGCCTAGGGAATATTAAAGGAGCCAAGGACACCTTGCACGTTGATCAGGAAGCAAAGCCTGGCCAGTGCTATTTGCCTTACAAGCAAATGCAGAGGCAAAAATCAGAAGTCTGGAAAGCAAAGGAAACATCAATTCAGTCCAGTTTGTACAATGGGCAGCACCAGTTATACCAATTTTGGAGCCTGATGGGTCGTTTCGCCTTTGTGGGATTTTAAACAAATGGTAAACTGCTTTCCACAGCTGGATAAATACTCAATCTCTTGCAGACAGGATTTGTACACAAAGCTGGCAGGGCAGGGTGTCCTTCATGAAGTTGGACTTGAGCCATGCATACTTGCCATTGTGGCTAGGTAAAGACTCCCAGAAGTATCTACAATTAATACCCACAAGGGTTTGTACCAATATTGCCATCTGGGGCATCGTTAGCCTGTGCAATTTTTCAGTGGAAGATGGAAAACATTTTACAAGGTCTACCCAGGTTGTCATTTGTCTAGATGACGTGCTAATAACAGGAAAAACCAGAAAGGAGCACTTAGCAAACTTGGATATAGTCCTTAGTTGTTTTTCCCAGGCAGGGATATGCCATAGAAGGGAAAACTGTGACCTACATGGGCTACAGAGTCGACAAAGGTTACACCTGTAGGAAGGTAAAGTGAGGGTGATCAAAGGTGTCCCAGCTCCCATGTCTGTGCCAGATCTTAGGTCTTTCCTTGGTCTGGTGAACTATTATGGAAAGTCCATACATAACCTAGCACCTTTTCATCAACTCTTAGAAAGAGGTCATCCTTAAAAAGCAGTCAGACTTCAAAAAGGGCAGCATGGCGGTTCATGGGTCAGCACTGCTGCCTCACAGAGCTAGGGATCAAGGTTCGATTCGTCACTTGGGCGACTGTGTGGAATTTGCACATTCTCCCTGTGTCTGCATGGGATTCCTCCTGATGCTCCGGTTTCCTCCCACTGTCCAAAGATGTGCAGGTTTAGTGGATTAGCCAAGGGAAATGCAGGGTTACAGGAATGGGGGGATGCTCTGGGTGGGATACTCTGAGGGTTGCTGTGGACTCAATGGGCTGAATAGGCAGCTTTCACACTGTGAAGGAACAGCTATCATCCTCTTAAGGTGCTCGCAAGCTGCTCCCAAGCAAGATCCAGCATTCACATGTGATGCCTCCCCTAAAGGCATCAATGTAGTATTAGTTTATAGGTGGCCCAATGGAGAAGACCGCCCAATAGCATGTGCATCCAGGACTTTGGCTAATGCGGTGCCTAAATGCACCCAGATAGAGAAGGAAGGTTTGGTGGTCATATTTGGAGTCAGGAAGTTCCATCAATACCTTTACAGACTTACATTTGTAATAATAATGGGCCACAAATCCAAATTAAGTATATTCAAAGATGTCAAGGCAGCATCACCCATAGCCTCAGTCCGAATTCAATAGTGGGCTCTAACACTAAATACAAGTTGCAACACCATCCAGGAGATCAAGTAGCAAATGCGGATGCATTCGTCCACCTCCTGCTGGCAGATACACCACCAAAGGTATCGCCATTGGAAGAGTCCATAACGGTTTGAAATTTTCTGGACAGACTTTCAGTCACAGTTGACAATATCAGAATGTGATACAGAAAGATCTAGTCCTAGCAAAACTACAACAGCTGGTAGTGAAGCACTGTCACAATCAGAATTGAAACCTCTTGGACCTGGAGAGACCAGATCCCACAGTAGAGGATGGTGCATTATTATGAGGAGCAAGGGTGATTGTCCAGGGCAAAGGTTGCCACCCGAAATCAGCTGAACACCACCAGGGTCATCCAGGGGTTTCCAAAATGAAGATGTTGGTGAAACATTATTTCTGGTGGCCAGGTTTGGATGCAGACATAGCCGCTTTAGTGGGGCAGTGCCCAAAATATCAACAAGGGCAAAAATTACCACTAGCAGCTCCCCACATTTATAGGAGTGGCTGGGTAAATCCCATACTTGGTTACACGTCAATTATGCAGGTCCTTTTACAGGCTCAATGTTTATCTATGCTGTCTGCCTGACCCTCTTCCGCGGTTCTGTTCAAAGCCAGGCATCATTGGATAGGGAGCTTGATGCCTTTTGGGAGAGATGGGCACTGTGTGGGACGGAGTATTTTATTTCCCCCTCCAACTCTATTTTGATTTAGTCCCCTTCTTCTCTCCCCACCATCACCACCCCACTCTTCACTTTTTTTTCACATAAGCATAGCTGAACTGTTAATCCAGAGACCCAGATAATGTTCTGGGGACCAGGGTTTGAACCCCAACACGGCAGATGGTGGACTGTGAATTCAATAAATATCTGGAATTAACAATCTAATGATGGCCATGATTCCACAGCCGATTGTTGGGAAAAACCCATCTGGCTTACTAATGTCCTTTAGGGAAGGAAACTGCCATCCTTCCCTGTTCTGGCCTACATGTGACTCCACGCAATGTGGTTGATTCTTTAGGGGTGGGCAATAATTGCTGCCTAGCCAGTGATGCCCTTATCCCATGAATGAATAAAGAAAAAAAAAAGTCTCCCTAGCCAAGGGTGTTTCCTGGTTGTGGAAAATGTAGAATAAATGTTAGCACAATGGCATCTTTTTACCACGTCACTACACATACACACATAGCCACAGGTGATTTGAGGAAAATATAAGCACTACTGCTGAGCCCCTTTCAGGTGCCGAGGTAGTGTGGGGAATTATGGAAAGAAAAGTAAACAGGAGTGGCAGGTTTTCTGGTCACTCAGAAAAACAAAGGAGCGTCAGACATCCAAGATAACAAAGTGTGAAGCTGGATGAACACAGCAGGCCAAGCAGCATCTCAGGAGCACAAAAGCTGACGTTTTGGGCCTAGACCCTTCATCAGAGAGGGGGATGGGGGAGAGGGTTCGGGAATAAATAGGGCAAGAGGGGGAGGCGGACTGAAGATGGAGAGAAAAGAAGATAGGTGGAGATTACAAGAGATTTGCAGTGGGAGAGAGATTCCCTGAGGTTGGTCCGGAGGGAGGAGGGTAACTTCTTCCCTGGAAGAGGCTTCGCAGTGAGGTTAAATTCTGCTCACTCTGAGTGCTCCGAGGCAGCTGGATCAGTGTCAAGGACTCTCCACATGTAAATAATGGGTGACTTGGTGATGGGATAATGACCTTTGTGGAGTTGTTTCAAAGGCCTTCCTGCAATCGGTTCTCCAACAAATCTGCTTCCTAAAGATCCTTTGTGGATATGGACTTCTGCTGTCAGTCATTATCACTTTCCACCCTTGACCAGCAATTTGCCCTGCTCTGTGAGATAATTGGTCACTGTCCCTGTGTTTAATGCCAAGAGGAAGGCTTACTTGGCTGCCCACAGTGTGTGCAGAAAGTCACCAAACTAGTACACCGGCAACAGTCAAGCTACTCCTTGTAGATTCTGTTACATCCCACAGGAGCAGCACACGAGAAATTAAGGCCCACTATTCCCAGATATGTCATAGAAGTTCAAGATTTTAAAAAGTATGCAAAATTCCCCAGTCGACCCATCTTTTAGACAGAGGTTAACATAAAGCACAGACCAGGTTTCTGCATGTAACAAGAATTCCTATTTATTACAAATAAATAGACTAACCACACATAAAAAATGATCAACAATAGACATAAAATTCTACTAGTTGTAAAGAAAACAAAGTTGCTGGAAAAGCTCACCAGATCTGGCAGCATCTGTGGATGAGAAAACAGAGTTAACGTTTCAAGTCTGGTGACCCTTCTTCACCGGACCCGAAACGTTAACTCTGTTTTCTTCTCCACAGATGTTGCCAGACCTGCTGAGCTTCTCCAGCAACTTTGTTTTCGTTCCTGATTTACAGCATCCGCAGTTATTTTGGTTTCTGCTAGTTATAACGCTAACACAATTGTAAAACTCCCCTTCTACTGGATGTGAGTTTGCTCGCTGAGCTGGAAGGTTCGTTTTCAGACGTTTCATCACCATTCTTGGTAACATCATCAGCGAGCCTCCGATGAAGTGCTGGTGTTATGTCCCGCTTTCTATTTATCTGTTTAGGTTTCCTTGGGATGGTGATGTCATTTCCTGTGTTGATGTCATTTCCTGTTCTTTTCCTCAGGGAATGGTAGATGGGCTCCAAATCAATGTGTTTGTTGATGGAATTCCGGTTGGAATGCCATGCTTCTCGGAATTCTCGTGCATGTCTCTGTTTGGCTTGTCCTAGGATGGATGTCTTGTCCCAATCAAAGTGGTGTCCTTCCTCATCTGTATGTAAGGATACTCGTGATAGTGGGTCATGTCGTTTTGTGGCTAGTTGATGTTCATGTATCCTGGTGGCTAGCTTTCTGCCAGTTTGTCCAACGTAGTGTTTGTCACAGTTCTTGCAAGGTATTTTGTAGATGACATTCGTTTTGCTTGTTGTCTGTAGAGTGTCTTTAAAGTTCATTAGCTGCTGTTTTAGTGTGTTGGTGGGTTTGTGGGCTACCCTGATGCCAAGAGGTCCACGTAGTCTGGCAGTCATTTCGGGAATGTCTTTGATGTAGGGGAGAGTGGTTATGGTTTCTGAGCCCGTTTTGTCTGTTTGTTTGGGTTTATTGCTGAGGAATCGGCGGACTGTGTTCATAGGGTACCCATTCTTTTTGAGTATGCTGTATAGGTGATTTTCCTCTGCTCTGCGTAGTTCCTCTGTGCTGCAGTGTGTGGTGGCTTGTTGGAATAATGTTCTAATGCAGCTTCGTTTGTGGGTGTTGGGATGGTTGCTCCTGTAGTTCAGTATTTGGTCCGTATGTGTTGTTTTCCTGTAGACGCTGGATTGAAGTTCCCCATTGACTGTTCGCTGTACTGTGACATCTAGGAATGGCAGTTTGTTGCTGTTTTCCGCCTCTTTTGTGAATGTTATGCCAGTAAGGGTATTATTGATGGTCTTGAAGGTTTCCTCTAATTTGTTTTGTTTAGTGATGACAAAGGTGTCATCCACATACTGGACCCAAAGTTTGGGTTGGATGATTGGCAGAGCTGTTTGTTCGAGTCTCTGCATTACTGCCTCTGCTAAGAACCCTGATATCGGAGATCCCATGGGTGTACCGTTGGTTTGTCTGTAGGTTTTGTTATTGAAAGTGAAGTGGGTGGTGAGGCATAGGTCCACTAGCTTGATGACGTTGTCCTTGCTGATGAGGTTGGTGGTGTCTGGTGTATGTGTCTTCTGTTCTTCTAATAGTGCGATAGTGTTTCTTTGGCCAGGTTGATGTTGATGGATGTGAACAGGGCTGTTACGTCAAAGGAGACCATTATTTCATCCTCTTCTATCTTGGTGTCTTTGATGGTGTTCAGGAATTCTTGGGTGGAACCCTTCTACACACACACACACACACACACACACACACACACACACACACACACACACACACACACACACACACACACACACACACACACGGTGCAAAAAATAAGCATGGACATTATGGGTGGAGGGAATTACAGTTCAGTGGCCTCTGTCCACAGGGTTTGCTGAGATTACCCTTTGTTTGATCAGAATGCTGCTTCTCAATCTTCCTTCTCCAGCCTCTTCACTAGTTTGCAGGAGGCACAGGGTGACTGGTTCAAACTTAGAGTGTCTGACTACTTAATTAAAAGTCATAGCTGACAACAACTGATGAGGAGAAATAAACAGGCCATCTTCAGGCTTGAGATTTTTTTTAAACTGCAGAGCAGAAACAACTTTTCTTCCAGATGCACAACTGCTTTGGCACAAACATTTACACTCCCAAGCTGTTTGGCTACCTGGGAACCATTCACAGTTGCTGGAAGTCAGTAAGTCTTTTCAATTAATAATTGGTTACTAATCCACAGACCAACTAACTACTCTTTGCCAGCTAAATTAGCATTTGTACATCCCCACCCCCGGCTCCAGTTTATCTGCAACTCGGCCTTCTACACTGCTTGAACCAACGGCTGTGTAAACAGTACTACAATGAGTGCCAGGTTATTTGTTTTCTGAAATGTATAGCAATCCTTCAATAATTCCAAGCTTTTAATCAGTCCACAATTAAAAATATAGAAAATTAATAAATAATGGTCTTCATAATTTCTAAAACTTTGAATCAGTACAGAAAAGCATCCGAAGCGCAGAGAACTGCACTAACAACCAGAATAAATAATCCAGCAACTAACCTACAAGTAGTTAACATCACCTGATGAAGTGTCTTTTGCGTCATAGCCTTGGGAAATTAAGAGTGAGTGTAGGCAGAATAACTTAGCTCCAAAATGGCAGCTCTGGCATAAATTGGCATTGCATACCGACTTGACATCATGATGTGCCTCCTCTGCATACTTCTAGTTGATGTTGGGTACTGCATGGACACCTTTTACCAACATGACAGCCAGCAGACATCACAGTATCCAAAAACTGGGTAAAACAAATTTCATTGCATTTTTGTATGAAGCATAACGGTCTCTGCCATTAATTAGACTATTAAACAAGAACAAAAGGAAATTGGGTTGCTAATTATTCGTACCTTCTCTATTTAGTTGGCAACATCGATTTCTTGTTTTGCAGTATCGGATTTTCCTCACCTTCGGCCACTTGAGATTTTTAAATTAAAAATATGGAAATCAGTGGCATCAAAGCTGTCAATAAAATTAACAATATTTTGAGCTACAATATGTAATCATAAAAAAACCTGCTATGCAACTTGAATGTACATATACTGATGTAGTCTACTCAAAATTTAACGTACTTTCAATTAGAAAACTGATTTCTTTGAATCATCCCACATCTCAGCTTGCCTTACTGGAGTCGATATAGATCGCATCCAGCACTCTGCCCACATTAATCCTCTTTGATACTTCTTCAAAAACCTCAATCAAGTTAGTGAGGTATGATTTTCCACACACAAAGCTGTGTTGCCTAACCCTAATCAGTCCTTGTCTTTCTACATACATGTAAATCCTGTCCCTCAGAATTCTCTCCAACATGTCAGGCTCACTGGGTCTATAGTTCCCTGGCTTCTCCTTACCAGCTTTCTTAAATAATGGCACCATGTTGGCCAACCTCCAGTCTTTCGGCACCTCACCTATGGCTACTGGTAATACAAATACCTTAGCAATTACTTCTCTAGCTTCCCACAGAGTTCTAGAGTACACCTGATCAGGTCCCAGGGATTTATTCACCTTTATGCATTTTAAACCATTAAGCACCACCTCCTCTGTAATATGGACATTTTTCAAGCTGTCGCCATTTATTTCTCCATGTTCTGTATCTTCCATGCCCTTCTCCACAATAAATGTGTCATGAATTTGAAAGGGTTCAGAGAAGATTTACAAGGACGTTGCTAGGGTTGGAGGGTTTGAGCTACAGGGAGAGGCTGAATAGGTTGGGGCTACTTTCCCTGGAGTGTCAGAGGCTGAGGGGTGACCTTATAGAGGTTTATAAAATCATGAGGGGCATGGTTAGGGTAAAGAGACAAGGCCTTTTTCTCAAGATGGGGGGAGTCCAAAACTAGAGGGTATAGCTTTAAGGTGCAAGGGGAAAGGTTTAATAGGGACCCAAGGGGCAGCTTTTTCATACAGAGGGTCGTGCGCATATGGAATGAACTGCCAGAGGAAGTGGTGGAGCCTGGTACAATTACAACATTTAAAAGGCATCTGGATGGGTATACGAATAGGAAGGGTTTAGAGGGATATGGGCCAAATGCTGGCAAATAGGACTAGAATAGTTTAGGATATCTAGTCAGCATGGATGAGTTGGACTCAAGGGTCTGTTTCCACGCTGTACATGTACATTACTTTGAATTTTCTTCATATTTTGAAAGATACTTCTGAATAACAGGGGTGTTCATTTATATAAAAACAAAACAAATGGTCTGGATTTTTGCAAGTTATCCAACCTCCATTTACAATGAAATAAAGACCTAAGTTTCTTTTCCTTTAACTGCAGGGGCAGAAAGCAAAATAAACAAGGAAGTAAAATATAAGCAGTTTCAGCACCGCTCCCGCATCATCTAAAAATCTAAATGATAGCATAATTAAAAATTAAGCCATAATGGCTTACAGGAGTTACATTCTGGCACATTAAGTCCAACAGATAAATCCTTTCTTATTCATTCTTGGTATGTTGGCATCGTTATAAAGCTGGCATTTATTGACCACCGCTAGTGATGCTGATGAAGTGGTGGTGAGCCATCTTCTTGAAGAGTTTGTTGCAGTTTGATAGATTTCAAAGAGCAGTAAAGAATCAACTATGTAGGTGAAAGACTGGAATCACATTAGACTAAGTAATAAAAAGAAGTTTTATTGATAAGGATTAATAAGGTATAATTTAAGGATTTAACAGTGCTTTTACTGACACAAGAACTTATTTCCAAACCATTTATCAAAAAAAACTGATTTTAAACTGATTTCTGAAGATGGGTCCAGACCTGAAACGTCAGCTTTCCTGTTTCTCTGATGCTGGTTGGCCTGCTGTGTTCATCCAGCTCTACACCTTGTTATCTCAGATTCTCCAGCATCGGTAGTTCCTACTATCTCTGATTTCAAATGTTTGCTCCCCTGAAGACATTGTGGGGATAGTTCTGACAGTGAGAGGTGTGTCTGGCCATCAAAGTACTTTTCCAGGAGAGTATGGTGCCTTTCCAATTACTTTTAAAATGCTTGGATAACACAACTGGTGTTATCAGAAAGCTGGTACAAGGAAAAACAGTCGTATACCTACTGGCTGTGATACAAAGGCACTCATCAAGTAACTCGGATATTGTGAGAGGCTAGGGGGATAAAAAATTACAGAGGCCCTTGCAGAGATATTTTTCCTTCATCTTTAGTCACTGGTGAAGTTCTGTAAGACAGGAGGGTGGCTAATGTTGTTCCATTGTTTAAGGAAGGTAGCAAAGACAAGCCAGGGAATTACAGGCCAACGAGCCTGACATCAGTGGTAGGCGAGTTACTAGAGAGAATACTGAGGGGCACAATCAACCAACATTTGGACAGTCAAGGTCCAGTGAGGGACAGTCAGCATGAATTTGTGTGTGGTAAGTCATATCTGACGAATCTTCTAGAGTTTTTCGAAGAGATAACCAAGAGGATGGGTGACGGTCGGGCAGTAGATGTTGTCTATATGGGCTTTAGGAAGGCCTTTGACAAGGTCCCGCAGGGAAGGCTAGTCATGAAGGTTAAGTTGCTCGGGATCCAGGGAAAGCTAGCTAATTGGGTTCAAAATTGCCTCAATGATAGGAAGCTGAGGGTGATGGTTGAAGGTTGTTTTTCGGACTGGAGGCCTGTGATTACTGGTGACACAGGTGTCAGTGCTGGGATCTTTGTTATTCACATCCAGATCATTTAGGTGAATGTACAAGGCATGATTAGTAAGTTTGCGGATGGTACAAAATTAGGAGGTATCACTGATAACCTTCTTTGATATCAAAAATTAGAGGGATCTTGATCAGATGGGGAAGTAGGCTGAGGATTGGCAAATGTAGTTCAATACAGATAAGTGTGAGATGTTACACTTTGTAAAGTCAAACTAAGGTAGGAATTATACAGTAAATGGTAAGGTCCTGAGGCATGTTATAGAATAGAGATGCCTAGGCATAGGAGTGCAAGCGCATGGTTTGTTGAAAGTGACGTCACAGGTAGAGAGGGTTGTGAAGAAGGCATTTAGCATGCTGGCCTCCAGGGGTCAAGGCACTGATATGAGAGTTTGGACATATACAATTGCAATTGTATAAGTGGTTCGTGAGGCTGCACTTGAAGTATTATGTACAGTTTCAGTAATCTTGTTATAGGAAAGATATAATTAACCTGGAAAGTGTACAAAGAAGATTTACCAGGATGTTGTCAGGACTAGTAAGTCCGAGTTATAGGAAGAGGTTGGCCAGTTTAGGACTTCATTCCTTGGAATGTGGGAGAATGAGGGGCAACCTTATTGAGGTGTATAAAAAGTCAGGAGGGGCATAGATAGGATGAACTTCTATAATCTCGTTTCCAGGGAAGAGGAATTGAAAACCAGAGGGCATAGGTTTAAGGTGAAAGGGGGAAGATTTACGATGGATCTGAGACACAATCTCTTCACACAGACAGTGCTGCGTGTGTGGAATGGGCTGGCAGTGTATGCAAAGTAGTTCAGGCAGGTACAATAGCAATATTTAAAACACATTTGGATAGGTACAGGGATGGGATGGGAAGGGAAGGGTTTAAGAGGAATATGGACCAAAGGCAGGCAGTTGGAACTAACTGAGCAGACACCATCAACCAGTGTGGGCCAAACAGCCAGTTTTCAGGCTGTGTTACTCTATGGCTTTATAAGAGTGGTCCTAGAAGCAGTGGATGCATTAGTGAACATTTTCCAGCATGCTACAGAAACTGGAAGAGTTCCCGTGGACTGGAGAGTAGTCATTGTAACCCCACCTTTTAACAAAGAAGGAGGGAAGAGAGAAAGCATGGAATTATAGGCCAGTTAGCCTGACATCAGTGAGTGGGAAAATGCTGGAGTCAAATATCAAGGATGCAATAACTGAGCACGTGGAAAGTGGTGACAAAAATCAGTCGAAGTTCACATGCTTGACAAATCTACTAGAATTTTGAGAATGCAACTGGTAAAGGGGACATTGGTGAATGAGTAGATATTATGGATCTGGACTTCCAAAAGGCTTTTGCCAAGATTCCACACGAGATTAGCAAGTGACAAAAATAGAGAACTGGTTGTCAGACAGGAAGCAGAGAGTTGGAATAAATGGGTCCTTTTCAGAGTGACAGGTGGGGTTCATTGCTGGGACCCCACCTATTCACAATATACGTTAACTATTCAGGCAAAGGAATTGAATGCAATAACTCCAAATTTGCAGATGACGCTAGGCTGGGTAGCAGTGTGTGCTATGAGGAGGATGCGAAGAGGCTGCAGGGTTACTTGTATCGACTGGCTGAGTGGGCAAATGCAATATAATGTGGATAACTTCACATTTATCCACTTGGGTCACAAAACCAGGTAAGCAGATTAATATCCAAATGGTGGCAGTTTAGGAAAAGGTGAGGTGCAATGAGCACTGGGTATCATGGTGGAATAGTCACTGAAGGTGCAGGAGGCAGGGAGGAAAGCTAATGGCATGCTGGCTTTTATAGCCACAGGATCCGAGTACAGGAATGGGGATGTCTTGCTGCAGTTATACAGGGCCTTGGTAAGGCCCTGCCTTGAGTATCGTGCACAGTTTTAGGAAAGAGATTCTTGCTTTTGGGGGAAGCCCAGCAAAAGTTTAGAGTAGATGGGCCTGCTTGTATGCACCAGCAAGAGGGAAGGGAGGAGAATCTTCAGGAAACAAAAAATCCTGATCGGACTGGATAGGCTAGATGTGAAAGACCATTCCCAAATGTTCAGGAAGTCCAGAACTAGGGGTCGCAGTCTGAGAATAAGGGGTAAGCCCTTCAGGACTGAGATAAGGAAGAATTTCTTCACTCAGACAGTTGTGAACCTGTGGAACTCTACCACAGAAAGCTGTTGGGGCCAGTTTGTTAGATATATTCAAGAAGGAGCTGGATCTTGCCCTTGCGGCTAAAAGGATCAAGGGGTATGGAGAAAAAGCAGGAGTGCGATACTGAAATTATGATCAGCCATGATCATGTTGAATGGTGATACAGGCTTGAAGTACCAAATTGCCTACCCCTGCACCTATTGTCTATGTTTCTATGATACAACCAAATGACTTACTAGGCCATTTCGTAGAGGGGAGTTAAAAGGCAATCACACAGCATAACGTAAGTTTCAGAATGCACCACCTGGAAGCAAGGTTGAATCGCAGCAGTCAGTCAAAAAAAAGGCAAACAAGTAGGGTTACAAGGAAATGGAAGGAGACTGGCTAGAGGTCAAAATATTCAGACACAGGTACAAAGATGAATGGCCAAATGCCCACTTTCTGCACAATAACAATGACCAATATTATGAGTTCACATCTTGCACAGTAATCTTTATTTAGCACGTTGCAAACAGCTTTTGTAAATCCAAACACATTGACTCTTTGATCCCTCTGCTTGTTACATCCTTAAAAAAGGACCTTTGTATATTTGTAAAACATGATTTCCCTTTCATAAGATCTCTTGAGACTTTGTAATTTGGTTTTGTAAAATGCACTGAAGGAATCCCAATCTAAGGAAAATTGGAAGATTACAACATACATCCGCATGCAAGATCTTCTGGATTAGCTTCAGACAACTTGCCAGCCTTTCAGTTTTTCACTATTTTCTAGGATCAAGGGACAAATTGGTTCTGAATCTCTATATTTTGAAGAAATTAGCTTGGAATAGATGCAAGCAGACATTGCTGTACGTTAATTCTATATATTTTGCATACTACAATACAAAAAAGTGGATTGAGAGAGTAATACTATGCCCTGCAATATATTTTTCCATGACCTTCAAGAGATGGATGGCCATTGTTTTAAAACATTGGTCGCTAAAAAATTGTATACATTTGACAAATGCAGTTATTGCTGAGGCCTGAGGGGAGAGTAAAGCGAAGATTATCTGTTTGTGTCTTGTAAATACTATGTTCTAGACAGAATATAGAATCTGCCTCACAACAAGAGCCTGATTGGAAATATTGGCATTTATAAGCTCTAGTAATAGGTTGTATAATGTCAGAATAACTATTTACAATGCGATTAACAGGTACACTATTTTGGCACACATTGGAAGTATGGGGCATGATCACTGTACTCACTAAGTTATACTTGCTCCTTGCCATACAAACACTGCAATTGTAAAAATTCTTTGACATACTGGACAACAGTACAAAAACAAAAACTGTAAAAAGGACAAGGCAAGGGAGAAAATTTGAAAACAAGGAAAAAAAAGTGTTGTTGTAGCCTATAGGACCAGGATAACATTTTTACCTGATTAATGTCCTAAAGAAAGGGGTGATTCACAGGACACAATAATTTCAACTTGTACTGCACCTTTACCATTAATACAAAATGTATGCAGTTACCTAATACACCAGGAATTGCAATGTATTAAAAATCCTGTAATGTAGTGACTACATCTGAAATGTTGCAATTTTGTTCTTTAGAAAATTCTACAGAAGCTGTACTCAAATCTTGGCTTTTGCCTTTAGTCTGGCTGTGATTAGTTTGTAAAATCAACTATCCCCTAATTGTGTACAGACCATTATCTAATCATAAGTTGAAAAAAAGTGGACTGGCAGGCTACTATATTGTGCTTCCAAAACCCACATAATTGCAATGTTTTGCATCTAATGTGCAGCTACAACAACATTCTGTTCAAAGTCGGCACACCTCAGAAGTGAACCTTGTTGAATTCTTATCTTAATTTGTAAATGTTACATCTCAAAGCGCGTGGGCAAAAAACGATGGGTGATGTTTAAGGAATTACACAAGGCATTCAAACATTTCCATGGTCCAGCTGGCTGTCAGCATGCTTTAGTAAACTGAATCAAACTTAGTATTATGCTTTCTCAATTCCTGCCCTTCAATTAATTTTTGAAAAAAAATTGACTTAACAATTGAAACTTCCCTCCCATAGAAGCCTTCCCTTCTGGCTTGGGGCCATAGTCAAAGGTGGCAAGAGAGTGTGTCACTGTGACTCTTGTAATTTCATCCTGCTCCTGTTGGACTACAATATCCAGATTACAATATCAATATTATGATGCAATTTCATCATAATGATATTGTAATTGTAAATCAAGAAAATATTCACTTTATATGCATTTCCCATGATTATTATAAGTCACTACAAGTAGATGGGAAAATGGAGATAAAGTGAATATTTTCTTGCCTCCCATGGCATAGATCATCTGATCATTGGGCTGGACAGAGCACATTCCTGACAAAAAAAAAACACAACCAAACAAAAGTTTTCTTTTATAGAAGGTGACAACAAGGTGTAGAGCTGGATGAACACAGCAGGCCAAGCAGCATCTTAGGAGCAGGGAAGCTGACGTGGCAGGCCTAGACCCTTCATTAGAAATGGGGAAGCAGAAGGGGGATCTGAAATAAATAGGGAAAGAGAGGGTGGGAGGTGGATAGAAGATGGATAGAGAAGATAGGTGCAGGGGAGACACAGGTCAAATATGGAGATGGAGCCAGTAAAAAGGAAAAGGAGAGCGTAGGTAGGGAGGAGATAGGTCAGTCCAGCGGAGGACAGACAGGTCAAGGGGGCGGGATGAGGTCAGTAGGAGGGAAATGGGGTGCTGCTTGAGGTGGGGGGGGGGGGGGGGGGGAAGGAAAAAAAAAAAGAGGTGAGGAGTATGAACAGGTTAGGGAGGCAAGGACAAGCTGGGCTGGTTTTGTGAAGCCGTAGGGAGAGGGGAGATGTTGAAGCTTGTGAAATCCTTGGGATGCAGGGTCCCATTCCCCATGCATGGCATAAAGGCTCTCCGCTTCCTCCTATAATCGCAGACCCGACCAGTCCCCCCTCCACTGACACCATCATTTGCTTAGCCAAACTCATCCTCTCCCTCAACTTCTCTTTCAATTCCTCCTACTTCCTACAGACAAAGAGGGGGTAGCCATGGGTACCTGCATGGGCCCAAGCTATGCCTGCCTCTTTGTAGGTTACGTGGAGCAATCCATCTTCTGTACGTACACTGGCCCTAAACCCCACCTAACTCTGACTCATTGACTGTATCAGTGCCACCTCGTGCTCCCACAAGGAGCTCAAAACAATTCATCCACTTCAACACCTTCCACCCCAACCTTAAGTTCACCTGGACCATCTCCAACACATCCCTCACCTTCCTGGACCTCTGTCTCCACCTAAAAACAGACATCCATTGCAAGCCCACCAGCTCCCACAGCTACCTAGAATACACCTCCTCCCACTCGTCTTCCTGCAAAAATGCCATTCTCATTCCTTTCGCCTCCACCACATCTGCTCCCAGGATGAGCCATTCTACTCCCGTACAGCTCAGATGTCCTCGTTTTTCCTCAAGGACTGTGACTCAGTAGTATATAGTTCCGGTTAACTTGGAAGCAGTGTGGGGAGTCGGTGCAGAGAAGATGAGGTGCTTTTTGCTTGTTTTATTGAAACAAAAAGATCTTTTTAGAGGGTAAATTGAGGGCCAGGCTCAGCAGGGGCAGGGAGGCCCAGCAGACATAAGTGACATCATAGGGAAACTAAAAGTTCATTGGTTGGTAATAGCTACTGCTGATTTGGACTACTGCAGGTTACTTTCAGATGGTAAATAAAAAGAAATAGTTGCAGGTTCCAAGCTTAAGACTAGTTGTTGTTAGTTTGATTTATCAAATTTTTTAGGTAAATAACAGATGCCTAGCCAGGCAGTGTGCTGTAACTACACAATGCAGGAGCTGGCACCACCAACGCCATTTGTAGTGGCCACATCTACTGCAACTGTTGGTTGCTTGAAGAACTCTTCAGTATTAAGCTCAAACTCCAGCTCAATTGTATGGCACATCAGGGAGGGGGAAGAATTACCTGGACACTCTTTCAGGTGTCAGTCAGTACGTTCCATCCGTCTGTCCATCCATGGTCAGGAATTACGAGCAAGGCAATTAGAGCTGAAGCTCCTTCAGCTCTTGAGCTTGTCCAACAGATTTGGAATTCTTGCTAGGGGTGAATTACCGATCCCAGATCCGGCGGGCAATGACCTTATAACTTTGTTGCTGAATGCAGATCACAAAAATGGGTCAATTTCCTATTTCTTCCCCCTCACCTAAAACGTGTCCCCCCACCCCACTTCTGCTTGTAGAGGAGGGAGATGATACCTTCCCTCATGGAATTGCTCATGGTACCTGGCAAAAGCACATTGGCCAGGACCTACTGGAGGTGTGTGATAATCAAGTCCCATAGAGTGGGATACAACTTGGTCAGAAAGCAAATTACTTCCAGGAGCTTTATTCTTTTCAAAAGGACTGGAGGGCCTTGGTCAGCTTGTCCAGAGATATCAGCTGGTCTGGCCTCTCTCATGCTGTTGTCTAAGGCCTACATGATAGAGGATGGGAATGAGTAGGATGCTGTGCTGTCAGTGGGCTTCATATCACAATCTGACATAATAGGATTTGCTGATCCTCAGGATATTAGACCGAGATGATGTTAGAGCCATCTTCTTCAGGCTGCTGAGCGTAGAGCTCTGCTCGTGCACCTTCTGGAAGTAGGAACGAGCACTGTGTGGACCTCTGAGGCAAAGATAGAGGCTTGCTGGCTTTTCACCTCCTGGCGATCCCCTGACATCAAACCCCATCTGCAGGAGCCCCAACCAACGCAAGCCGGTTGCAAGGAAGATCACAGACCCTCACATTCATCAGGGATATAATCACTTATGAGCAGTGCAGAGAGGTGGATGCTGCCTCATCAGCCTGGACCAGGAGAAGGCCTTTGACAGGATATTGCACACATGAGATGTTCTCTCCAAATTAGGCTTTGGGAAGGTAATCTGCAATTGGATCCAGCTGCTCTACACCAACATGGTCAGCGCAGTCTCAAATCAAACGAGTGGGAATCAGAGAGCTTCCTGATCAGGTCCGGAGTCAGGCAGGGCTCTCTCCTGCCTGGTGTGTGTTGGCCAAGTCCATCAACATGGGTGCCGGAGAGGGGTGGCTATTCCAGGCAGCAGAAACCTGCAGGTCAAAGCCTCCTTGTACACAGATGATGTCGCAGTTTTCTGCTTGGATCCACAGTCAGTGAGCAGACTCTTAAGCATCTGTGAGCAGGTGATTGTTATCCTGGGAACTGCAGATGCTGGAGAATCTAAGTGTGGAGCTGGATGAACACAGCAGGCCAGGCAGCATCTTAGGAGCACCAAAGCTGACGTTTTGGGCATAGACCCTTCTTTTGCACTCCTAAGATACTGCTTGACCTGTGTTCATCCAGCTCCACACTTATCCCTTGAGCATCTGTGACCAGTTTGAACAGGTGTTAGGTGCCAAGGGTAACAGGGGCAAGAGCATGGCCAGGTTCTTTGGTAACTGGGCTGACCAATCCTTCATTCCTTTCACCAGCAGGACAGACTACCTAAAGGCAGCGGGTGTTTGGTTTGGAGGGACTAGGGCATGCATCAAAAAAACTTGGAGGATTGTGTTACTAAAGTGAGGCAAAAACTGGGCAGATGGGAACACTGGCTCCACTGCCTTGAGGGTAAAAACCTAGTCATCAGGTGCAAGGTACTGTTTTGCTACATGTGGCACAGGCCATCTTTCACTTCAGTGGGAGGTCAAAAAGATGAACCCGAGTTTGAAAGGATGTTATGTATAAATAACTGGACAAAAAGAACACATACCAAATGCTACCCTCACTCTGACAGCCACCTTTGTGTGTGGCTGCATTAAGCTGTGTGTAAATCCTCAGTACACAAACACCAAGTGTCACTACTTACTGAAGTTCTAACTGTCCATGGTGTGGCAAAGAGAGAGTTGGCCTCATTGCCACAGAATGCTCCAAGTAGTTGGACAATTCCATAGCACCTGTCCTTAGTGGAGAAATTTGAAAAACCTGCGACCACAAGTCCATCTGGCAGCAGTCAGCACAGAACATCTAAAGAGCCTTCAGGAAAAGGACAGGGTGGATCTGGTCAAGTGGTTCCCTGAGCAAACTGCTAAAGTCATTTGACTGAATGCCTGAGCTTTCCAACAAACACCAGGACATTGCTTGGCTGGTGATGAGAAGGGCCTTGCCTGTGGATCCTTCATGCATACCCAGACTCAGCATCACCACCTGTTGGCCCTGAAGTGGCTGCAGAAGGATCAAGATTGTCATGCATCTCCTTCTGCAATGTGCCTATGCATAAGTCCGGAGAGAAATGGTGGTTTTTGTTGAGGTTCATCCCAAGTAGCTCCATGACACAGGACTCTGTCCTGTATGGTCTGTTTCCAGGATGCACACCAAAACAAACATCAACTGTGCCTGGAGGACCATTAGCTCAGTGAAAGATGCTCTTTGGTCTGCCCAAAACTTGCTGGTCTTCCAGATGAAAGAGATGCCCCTGACCAAGTGTTGCAGACTGACACATTCCAAAGGTCCAGGACTACATGCTGAGGGATGCAATAAAGACTTGGGGCAGCTGTCACCAAGACACACTGGGGAAAGACCACCATGTAAGGTTCTTCTGCCAAAAGCAAAGCAGGGGGTCCATTCAATGAGACCCTGTTGATGCCTCAGCTAAACACCAAGAGGTTAAATAATATGTTTAGAGAAAGACAAACACCAAATTTATTTCATTTTCAATAACAAACAAACAAACAGCATCGACCAGAAGGGCAACATTATTCATAGAAGGAAATCTTTTGTGCATTTTAAAGTTTTTTTTTGGCAATAATAAAAAGATTTGAGATTCTTGCTGTGTGGATAAGAGCTGGAGCTGTAGGGACGACGGGCAAAGTGTTCATTGCATTGTACTACAAACAGCCAAAAAGATGGGGAAGAAACAGTTGTAAATGGGAATAACAGTCCCTGACACTGAGGCAGCAGTGCCAACCCTCACAAGCCTCCTCACATTAGTCAGGATGGGAGGCAAAAAAAAAAATTCAGTAGATAAGAAAGGCACCATTACAACAAAGAAGAGAACTTTGGATCTGCAGGTGGACTGGGAAAAGTTAGCAGATCAAGAAAAAGAATGTGGCATGTCTACATGGCTTTTTAAGAGCAGCTTGTGGTAGACCCACTAGGGAACAGGCAAATCTGGATTTCACAATGTGTGATCAAGCAGACTTGATCAGGGAGCTTAAGGTGGAAGAACCCTGGAGGGGATCGTGACCATAGAATTCTCCCTGCAGTTTACTAAGTAGGAGAAGCTGGAATAAGATGTCATGGTATAATGGAGTAAAAGCTAACTACAGAGATGAGGGGGAAGCTGGTCAGACTGGATCAGAGGAGAGCATAGCAGGGAAGATAGAGGAGCAACGGTAGGGATCTGAGAGCATAAAAATTTAGGAGGCAAAGCAGAAATTCATCAACGATATGAAACTTAGGACAGGATGATGCAACAGTGGCTGACAACAGAAGTCAGGGACAGTGTAAAAGCAAAAAAAAGAGAAAACATACAATATGGTGAAGATTAGTGGGAAGCCAGAGGACTTCCACTGGCTGCTCATTCCACATGCATACCACCCTGTGTAAGAAAAGTTGCTCCTCAGGTTCTAGTGTATTCTATCCCCATTTTTGCCTTAAACTGATGCCTTCTAGTCCTAGATTCTTCAACCCTGCAAAAGACTGAGTGCATTCACTCTATCCATGTCTCTCATGATCTTATTGACCAAGATGGCACACCACCCCACCCCAGCCCTCCTGTCTCCTACGTTTTGAAGAGAAAAGGTCCTAGCTTGTTGAGCATCTCTTGAAAATTTAGTCTCTAGGGCCAGCAAAGGGTGACAGCCAAGGAGAGTTATCATTTCAGCACAGACATTACAAGCCTGGAAGAAGTCACCACCACTGAAGAGGATTGTCTAGCAACATGCAACCCCCACCCACCACGATCAGTGAGTCCACCATTGTTTCTGATGACTACACCTGTGGGAAGTGCACTCAGCTGCAGCTCCTGGGAGACTGCATTAGGGAGCTGTAGCTGGTGGCACTCGGGATCATCTATGAAGCACTCAGCATCTTGGATAAGAATTTTAGCAAGGTGGTCACACCTAAAGAGGTGCAGTGAGTAGCTGGGTGGCTACCAGGAAAAGCAGAGGGAGTAGACAGAGTGCAGGAATCCCCTACGGCCATTCCCCTCAAAATGAAGTATGCAGTTTGCGGGGGGTGGTGGTGGTGGTGCTGGTGGGAGGGGGTGGGAGACAAGGGGAATGACCAACTGGGGAGGCACCAGAAGCCAGGCTGGTAGCACTATAAAAAACTGGCTCGCGGCTACAGCAGGAAAAGGGTAAAACAGGACCTTAGGAGATTCAGTAGTTTTGAGGGTGGGGGGTGGGAGAGACTATAGACAGGACATGCTGTGGCCACTAATAGGAATCCAGGATGGTGTATTGCATGGGCCCCAGCTATGCCTGCCTCTTTGTAGGTTACGTGGAACAGTCCATCTTCCGCACCTACACAGGCCCCAAACCCCACCTCTTCCTCCGGTACATTGATGACTGTATCGGCGCCGCCTCTTGCTCCCCAGAGGAGCTCGAACAGTTCATCCACTTCACCAACACCTTCCACCCCAACCTTCAGTTCACCTGGGCCATGTCCAGCACATCCCTCACCTTCCTGCACCTCAGTCTCCATCTCAGGCAACCAGCTTGTAACTGATGTCCATTTCAAGCCCACCGACTCCCACAGCTACCTAGAATACACCTCCTCCCACCCACCTTCCTGCAAAAATTCCATCCCCTATTCCCAATTCCTCCGCCTCCGCCCCCACGATGAGGCATTCCACTCCCGCACATCCCAGATGTCCACGTTCAAGGACCGCAGCTTTCTCCCCCGCAGTGGTCAAGAACGCCCTTGACTGCGTCTCCCGCAACACATCCCTCACACCCCACCCCCGCCACAACCGACCCAATAGGATCCCCCTCGTACTCACACACCACCCCACCAACCTCCGGATACAACGTATCATCTGACACTTCCACCATCTACAATCTGACCCCACCACCCAACCTATTTTTCCATTCCCCCCCCCCCTCCTTGTCTGCCTTCCAGAGAGACCACTCTCTCCGCGACTCCCTTGTCCGCTCCACACTCCCCTCCAGCCCCACCACCTTCCCCTGCAACCGCAGGAAGTGCTACACTTGCCCCCACACCTCCTCCCTCACCCCCATCCCAGGCCCCGAGATGACCTTCCATATCAAGCAGATGCACACCTGCACATCTGCCAACGTGGTATATTGTATCCATTGCACACGGTGTGGCTTCCTCTACATTGGGGAAATCAAGCGGAGGCTTGGGGACCGCTTTGCAGAACACCTCCGCTCAGTTCGCAACAAACTACTGCACCTCCCAGTCGCGAGCCATTTCAACTCCCCCTCCCATTCCTCAGACGACGACATGTCCATTATGGGCCTCCTGCAGTGCCACAATGATGCCACCCAAAGGTTGCAGGAACAGCAACTCATTACGCTTGGGAACCCTGCAGCCCAAATGGTATAAATGTGGACTTCACAAGCTTCAAAATCTCCACCTTCCCCCACTGCATCCCAAACCCAGCCCAGCTCGTCCCCTCCCCCCCACTGCATCCAAAACCAGCCCAGCCGGTCTCTGCTTCCCTAATCTGTTCTTCCTCTCACCCATCCTTTCCTCCCATCTCAAGCCGCACCTCCATTTCCTACCTACCACCTCATCGGCCTGTCCATCTTCCCTGGACTGACCTATCCCCTCCCCACCTATCTTGTTTTCTCTCCATCTTTGGGCCGCCTCCCCTCTCTCCCTATTTATTCCGGTTCCCTCTCCCCATCCCTCTCTCTGATGAAGGGTCTAGGCCCGAAACGTCAGCTTTTTTGCTCGAGATGCTGCTTGGCCTGCTGTGGTCATCCAGTTCTACACTTTGTTAGCTTGGATTCTCCAGCATCTGCAGTTCCCATTATCACTGGTGTATTGCTTCCTGGGTGCCAGGGTCCAGGGCATCTGAGTGGTTGCAGAGCATTTTCAAGGGGCAAGGGTAAGCAGCCACAAGTCATTGTGGCAAAAAGGGATGGAGGTCACGCACTCCAGGGCTATGATACCAGTTAGCCTGGCCTCAGTTGTTAAGACTAGAGTCCATTAGAAACAGAGGAGGACATTGTGCCGTACTTGAAAGTGCTTGGTAAAAATAAGGCTGAGTCAGCATGACTTCATCAAGACAGAATTCTTTTGAGAAGGTATGATCTGAGATTTGTTATGTAATGAGCAAGTTAGACAAAAAGGAGCACCAGTGGACCAGAACTATTTGGATTTTCAAAAAAAAAAAAAAAAAAGTGGTTTGACAAGGAGCCACAAGGCTGCTAAATAAGAAAAAGCCCATTGTGTTGGGGGCAAGGTACTGGCATGGATAGAGGATTGGCTGATTAGCAGAAGGCAGAGAGTGGGGATAATGGGGTCTTTTTCAGAATGGTAGCCTTGAAAAGTGGAGTTCCACAGGAGTCTGTGCTGGGACCACAGCTATTAAAGTTATATGTTAACAATCTGGGTGAAGGAACTGAAGGTATTATTGCCAAAAAGTGTCATCTGCAAAGATGAGTGGAGGGGGACAGGTAATTTTGAGGAGTGGGGAAGCTGCAGAAGGACTCAGACAGGCTAGGAGAATGGACAATGAAGTAGCAGATGGAACACAAATGGGGCAAGCAAGAGGTTACGTAGTTTGGTAGGAAGGAAATTGAGGTGTAGACTATTTTCAATACAAGGAAAGGCTTTGGAAATCTGAAGCATAATGGGACTTTAAGGGAATCCTAAAAAAGGATTCCTTTAAGGTTAACATGCAGGTTCAGCTGCCAGTTAGGAAGTCAAATGTAATGATAGCATTCATTTCAAGGAGGGCGAGAAAATTAAGAACAGGGTTGTACTGCGAGGCTATACAAGGCTCTGCTCAGACTATATTTGAAATATTCAGCACTGTTGGGTCCTGTATCCAAAAAGGAGGATGTCCAGAGGTGGTTTACAAAGAATGATTCTGTTAAAGGGCCTGGTCATAGGGAGGAATGGTTGAAGGCTCTGGATATGTATTCAACAGAGTTTAGGAGGAGGAGAGGGTTCTCATGGAATGTTGATCAGCCTGGATAGAATGGATGTGTAAATGTTTTCACTCACAGGACACTGTGCCCTTGGGTCCTAATCTCAGAGCGAAGGAATGACCCCTTAGAACAGGGAGGAGGAAGAATTTCTTTAGCCAGAAGGTGGAAAATGTGTGGAATTCATGGCCTCCATAGCCTTCTGTGACTAAGTTATTGAATGTCCTTAAGACAGAGATATATGGGTTCTTGAATTAGTAAGGAGATCAAGGGTTACACAGAGAGAAAGCAGGAGAATGAGGTTGATAAAAGTCAGCCATGATCAAAATGGTGGCTTAGGCTTGATCAGCCAAAATGGTCTGGTTCTGCTCCTATAATCGTGTGGTCTTATGCTTTAAGCCACTTTATCCACTCGTGCTGTTACATTAAGGGACCAGCAGACAAACACACCAGGGTCCCTCTTAAATCCTTGGTGCTTCCCTTGCCACATCTGTCCTGCCTAAAAAGGCTCAGTTCATATTTCTGAATGGAACTCAATTTTATCACTAATTAGCTTGTCCATATCCTCCTGTAATCCAAGACCATCCTACTCATTACTTAGCAGCCCCCCCCCTCTTGTAACATCTGCAAACTTGATCAACCTCCTACATTCAAGTCTAGGTTATTTATACAAACCACAAAAAAAAAACCAACAAGAGCCCCAACACTGATCCTTGAAGAACCCCACTGGACAGAGATTTCTAGTTGGAAAAACACCTATTAACCATCACCCTCTTCCTGCCACTCAGACAATTGTGGATCCAATTTGCCAAGTTTCACATGGGCTCTTACTTTTGCTATTAGACGCCCAGGCAGATTGTTAGAAAGAGGTCATGCTGTCCTTTCATCAGAACAGGGAAGAGTTGGAAATATAGTCAGTCAAGGTGACCAAACCAAATAACATATGCTGAGGGTGGTGGTTTGATTGATTGTGGGGACACAGGAACAAAAGAGGAGGCGGCAATGGTGATAAGACAGAATACATAAGATTTAAATGACAAATGGCTCAGGTGCAAGGCCCACATGGGGTGGAAACTAGACAAGAACAAAATAGAAGTCATGTCTCAAGGGTGGTGTGAATGCCAGAATGAGCTAACCTCAACTCTAACAATGCTCAATGCCCATCTTGGCAGGGAAGACAGAGAAGGAAACAACTTAAAAGCGAACTGCAGTTTGAGTGTAAATTAAAGACTCGCACAAAAAAAAAGCCAAAAGAGGGGGAGTTACAGACCATAGGCTGAAATTGTCAAACTCTTGAATCTGCAAGGGTACATAAAGTATCCAAATCAGGTTCCTTGAACTTCACTGGAATACAGCAGGGAGCTGAAGGCCAAAAAAAAGGCCACAATAAAAAGGAGTGCAATGGAGCACTAAAAACTGACAGATGATTGGTAGCTTAGGGCTATGCTTCAGATTTAAGAGGCAGATACCCAAATGCTTTTCTTTTCAAGAAAAACTAAGGTAGGCAGATGTCATCCTCAAGCAGGACACTGTCCTGATAAATAAAGAGCATTTTGTCTGTTTGATCTTCGAAAGTGGATGACCTTGGTGGTTTAGAATAGCTTTTCAATCACAGTCAGCATGTCAGTTGGATGTGAGATAATTGGAACTGCAAATGCTAGAGTATCCAAGATAGCAAGGTGTGGAGCTGGATGAACACAGCAGGCCAAGCAGCATCATAGGAGCACAAAAGCTGATGTTTTGGGCCTAGACCCAGAGAGGGGGATGGGGAGGGTTCTGAAGTAAATAGGGAAGGGGAAGAAAGGTGGACCAAAAGATGGATAGAGAAGATGGTGGAGAGGAGAGTATAGGTAGGGAGGGGATAGGTCAGTCTGAGGAAGACTGACAAGTCAAAAAAAAGGAGGTGAGATGAGGTTAGTAGGTGGGAAATGGAGGTGCAGCTTGGAGGTGGCAGAGGGGATAGGAGAGAGGAAGAACAGAACAGGTTAGGGAGGCAGGGACAAGCTGGGCTGGTTTTGGGATGCAGTGGGGGAGGGGGGAAGAGATTTTGAAGCTTGTGAAATCCACATTGAAAGCATTGGGCTGCAGGGTTCCCAAGCAGAATGAGTCGCTGTTCCTGCAACCTGCAGTGCCACAATGATGCCACCTGTAGGAGGCCCAGGATGGACATGTCATCTAAGGAATTGGGGGGGGGGGGGGGGGCGCGCATGAGAAAAAAATATAATATATATTACATGGTTCACGACTAGGGAGGTGCAGTTGTTTATTGCAAACCAAGCATAGGTGGTGTTCTGCAAAGCAGTCCAAGCCTCTGCTTGGTTTCCCCAATGTAGAGGAAGCCACAACTGGTACAGTATACTACAGTCCCCTTCCACCACTGCATCCAAAACCAGCCTATCGCCACCTCCCTAAAAAAAAAAAGATTGCTCTTCTCCTCACCTATCCCCACTTCAAGCCACACCTCCATTTCCCACCTACTAACCTCATCCCACCTCCCTGGACTGACCTAGCCCCTCCCTACCTACACTGTCCTCTATCCATCTTCAGTCCGCCTCCCCCCCCCCCCCCTCCCTATTTATTTCAGAACCCTCTCCAATGAAGGGTCTAGGCTCGAACGTCAGCTTGTGTTCCCAAGATGCTGCTTGGCCTGCTGTATTCATCCAGCTCCACACATCAGTTGGATTTCCCAGGTTCTCTTTTCCATTTGTTTGTGTGCCAGCTGTGACCTGATGGAATATCACCTTCTTTGACTGGAGACTTTAAAGTTATTCTCCTGGGCAACAAAAAGACTGCATATTTTTTAGTCTAACCGGGCCAGAGTATAATGGCCTGTGGACAGGGCTCACCTGACCTTTTGATCGCATTGTTATAGAACTGAGTTGGATATGGAATTCACAAAAGAAAAAGCCACATCCTTAGACAGTATCTTCCAACACCATTTCCATCTAGAAAGGACAGCAGATACAAGAATACCACCACCAAAATTCTCCTCCAAGCCACCCACTCAATCTTGACTTGGAAACAAATCACTTTCAGTGTAAGTGTCAAGATTTTGACATTCCCTCCAGCATGTCATGGGTCTACAAAGCTCAGACTGCAGCTGTTCAAGAATGTAGCTCACCATCTTCAAGGTTCAATTAGGAACAGGTTGGCCAGCCAGTCATATCCCACCTTAAGTGGGGATTTTCCAGAGTGGTTGTGGGCTTCAGTTAAAATTCCTCTTATCTCCAGTCTTTATCTTCTTCCACTAGCTCTAAGTGGATTGCCAAACAAGTCTATGATTTGTTCAACAGGCAAAATCAGTCCCATAAGACATGGGAGAAGTAGGCCATTCAGTCCATCTAGTCTGCTCCAGAGAATGAAATCATAGCTTATTCTCAACTTCCCTAGTTAACCATGACTGGCTCTTCTTCCTAGAATCATTCTCACTAGAATAAGTTCATGGCTCACAGCCAAGATTTTCTTACATGTCTGCCATTGCTTTGCTACCTCCATTGCTGCTAGGCAACTCTCCCAGTCTACTCCAGCCAGCTCTGCCTTCATTCCATTGAAACCTGAATTCAAGTGTAGCACAGCTATTGCGACTCATTTCTCCTCAAACTGAATGTTAAATTCTACCATGTCAAGGTCACTTTTTACTGACATCATTTATTAAAACCTGCCACATTATACCTCACCTCACCAGATACAAAGTTACCTGACTCCTGGGTCAAGCCAAAAGTTCTAGGAAACTTTCCTGAATACACTATGAATTCTCTCTCATGGCTACCCAATGAGAATGTGACACTCCAGTCTATTAGACTAGTAGAGTAATTATGGGTTAAGTTAAGTACTACCTTCATGATTATGCCCTCTAACAGAATTCATTTCTTGCCCTACTCTATAGCTACAGTTTGGGAGCCTAGACTATACTTCGACGAGCATCGCCTCCCCCTCATTATTATTTCTTGCCTCTACTTGTATGGATTCTACATCTTCTGATTGACAATCATCTCCATCATGGATCAAGTGATACAGGCATACATGTTGACACTTCATTTTTAGTTATGCCTGGTGCAGCTTCTTTGCAGATATTGTCCCAGCCACAAAAGCCCCATCTCAGGTGTCAGTCAAGTCCAGATGGTGAATAATTGCTGGCTTTTCATAAAGCTAGTTTTCCACAGTGGAAAACTACCCTAGGCCCTACCACACCTCCAACAGCTTCCACAAACATCTATTGCAGTTGAGAAGGAAATTATTGTCCCCTAACTTGAAGGAAAATGGCAGTTTGATTAACTGAAATCCTTCCATCTTAGGAAATATATTGGGCTTTAAAAATTAGAACTGGGACTAGACTGGCAAAAAAAAAAGGAAGCCACAAGAACTTATGCATAGAAAGATAAAAAAATTGAATAGCATTTAAGGAATGATGAGACCAGGAAATCAATGATTATGAAACAAAGATAATAACAGGCATTTTTTGAATGAGTATTTGGCATCCCTCTTGATGGCTAGATGCAAAAAGGCATCCCAGGTGTTGCAAGAGAAAAAAAGTAGCTAAAAAAGCCGAGGAAGGAACTTTAAACTACCACAAAAATAGCCATACGTGCATTGTTAGGGTTTGGAAAGCTCTGCCTGAATCTGACATGGGGCCAGATTTAAACACAGCCCTCAAAAACAGAACTGGAAGCTGAAGCAAAATAATGGAAAGTAATATGGCGCAAAGCAAATTGCTCTTAAAAACCAGCACAGAGGGGTGGAATGATCATCTGCGATGTAAAGTACATAAGTGTACATTTATTCATATTTTAGTATCATTTAATTTAGATTGTTGATTTGAGCTTAAATGACATGCAGGCTGTGTGTGTGAAGAGGTCTAATCATTTATTCTGGTTTATAACCAAAGTAAACTAGTTGTGCATTAGGCTTTCAGCCAGGTTGAGACACATCAATTCCTCTTCTCTCTCTACTCTTCCTCCAGGCCTCCTTGGTCAAGGGGGTTATAAACACTTAAGTTTTGAGACTAGTATGGTAGGTTTGCAGAAGTCTTGGTTGAAACTCAAATGCGAATTGGTTACTCCTAAAAATAGGAGGGCGATCACTTAAATCTGCTAATTGATTAAATCAGAATTCTTGTAGCGTGGGATCAGGCCCTTTGGCCCAACAAGTCCACACTGACCCTCCCAGCATCCTACCCAGTCCCAAATCCCTATAACCCACTTAATCTACACATCTCTGAACACTGGGCAATTCAGCATGGCCAATCCACCTAACCTGCCCATCTTTGTATTGTGGGAGGAAACCTGCACAGACATGGAGAATGTGTAAACTCCACAGTGTCAACTTGAGGGTGGAACAGAGCCCAGGTCTCTAGCATTGCAAGGCAACAGCACTAACCACTGAGCCACCATACTACACTGTTTATACTGAGGTGAACAATTCCAGATCAGAAGTGTTAAGAGTTAAACCCTGAAGAGGGCTGTTTGTGGTCAAGAACGCCTAAACTTAGATGCGAGATACTTCAGGAGCAGGCTCAGATTGTCAAGAGAATTGAAGTCACAGATGAATCAAATCCTATAGAGGAGTTAGGGAGGGGAATGCTGTCTGGTGCATGTATTGCAAAAGTGCTTCAGGCATTGAGGTGATGATTTAAATTTGTATTATGTAATTAGCGTTTTATTGTTATTTGAAAATCAAAGCAGAATAAAAAAAAGTTTATTATGCCCCCATCCCCCAAAAAAGTTGGCAGCACTGCATTTTTGGGCTTCAATGAAAGATCACCATGCTAAAACCAAGTGATGATCTACCAAGTGAAATTTTTGTATGCAAAACTACTGGGGGGGGGAGAAATCAGATCCATTGGTTGGGATCACAGCAATTCTGAACTTCAGTAATAAGTTAGACATTGGTGTGTGGGGAATCCAGAAAGTTCTCATCTGCCGTCACTCAGCATTTTCCCTTTCAACTGTTTTCATTGTTATTCCTAGGCAATGATATTTAGTAAGCTTCATGCATGTTAACATCCTGAAGTTTGTAACTGGAGCAAAAAAAATGCACTGACCCACCTAAAACAGTGGACTGAAGTTTTCAACAGAATTGAAGAGCATTGGAGAGTGCATAAACTAGACTAGTTTATGCAATGAACAGCTACTGGTCACTTCAGTGTTCTAAATATTTCTAAGGCACTAAACTACAGTAAGTACAGCACACAGCCTAGTTTTTACACTAATGACCAGGCCATTATAACCTTTTGTTGACAGTTACTTGATTTTTACAAAATCCACATTTGTTCCACTTTGTATTTCATAGTCCATAAATTGGGGTCAGTGTGTCTGGACAATGCATCTTGACTATTGTCCCCTAGCCCCTCTAACTTGCAGTGATAAGGCAGGCCAGGGAGAAGACATTTACAAACCTATATTAAAAAAGGGAAAAGGGGACAAGGATAAAACTATTCCTGCTGGTAAAGGGGATCAAAGAACAGTGGGTACAGGTTGAGTGAATTTAGGAAAATTAGTGAAGCTTGCAAGGCAAGTATAGGTGGTCCAACTTTGTTCTATATACTGCAGAAGAGAGTGCTGTGGCAATTAAAAAAGGTACTGGGTCATGCCAAAATATATTCTTTAAGAAAACTGGTTTCACACCCAACTGCAAAACAGAAGCGTGATACAAGAAAAGAAACTTGAGTGGCCTGCAAGCCTGGAGGCAGGTTCAAATCAAGATATTAAACATTCATCTAACATCCTCTTTCAAGAGGGCATTAGATGAGTGTGCAAGATTACAGGGAAAGGGCAGGAAAATTACACTAAGTCATGAAGCTTGTTTGGAGAGCTGCTGCAGACAAGTGGGCCAAATAGATTCTTTTGCATTGTAACACCTGCACAATTCTGAAAAATCTCAGATGGGATCGAAGTATTGAGAAAGTAGTAGATTGGTCAAGTGATACTCTGCACAATTGTTACGTTAATATTTTAAAAACAGATCTAACAATAATCCATTTGAAGTATGATGGGGATCTGAACAAAAAAGATTAAAGGGCATTTGCCTCAAACTAAAGTCTGTTTTGGCAAGTCTAATTCACATTTTAAAAATGTGAAGAATGTTACAGTCCTGCAACTTCTGCAGATGTTTGGAGGAGTAATACTAACTATTAGCTAGCTGTTCCAGACAGTAACTCAAAACACAAGAATGTAAAAGCATAGATTTACCAAAACCCGTATCTGAAGCAGAGGCAAGATTTCAAACTTATTTACCAAAAGACTGAAATAGCTATATGGTATACAGCTTACCAAAAACTATAGCATATCTGATGCTATTTCAGTTTGGCTGGGATCTAGTCACCAAGAGTCCTCAATGGTCTGAAGCACTTTGCACCAAAAGGACTTGAGCAATAGCAGTAGAAGTAAGAACCTACATCTCACACGACTGCCATGACCGCAAGGCATCATTTAATCAAGTGTATCAAAGGAACCCTAGCAAGGCTGGAAACAAGGGTAAATACTCTGGCTGGAGGAGGCACACCTGGCACAAAAAAAGAGGAAGATGGATATGGTTGAAGGTCAATCATCTCTGCAGGAGTTCTTCAGGGTAGGTTCACAGGTCCATCCATCTTCAGCTGCTTCAATAAAAACACCCCCAACCAAATCAGAAGGGCAAAAATGGCCATGTTTCTGGTGCAATAAGCAGTATTTGAGAGTCAAGTTACTCAACCAGTTCATACCCAGATGCAGCAAGACCTAGACAATATCTAGGCTTGGCTTATACATGATGTGAAAATACTCAAGAGTGGGAAGTAACAATCTCTAACAAAGAGAATTAACCACTGCCCCTGGACATTCTATGGCAATACTGTCTGGGCCAGGACTCTTGCAACAAATAACTAACCTCTGATTCCCAAAGCTACTCTGCCATCTATAAAAAGTGTATTCTATCTCACTCATGAAATAGATGTGCCTGGATGGCACAATGCTAGTGTACGCTTAATGCCTGACACATGTGCACACCTTGATAGTCACCCCATTCACTACCTCTACCATCGCAACAAAATAGTGGAAGCAGTGGGTGCTAACAAGGTGCACTGCATCAACTCAGACTCTTTCAACAGAAGCTTCCAAACCCACAACCACTGCTACATAGAACCACAAAAGGGCAGCAGAACACAAGTTCTGCTTCAACCCACACCATCCCACCTTGGAAATATCACTGAACCAACAGTAGTTTAAAAAAGGAGCAATAATAAAAACAGAATTGCCATTGCAACAGCACTGAGCAAGTCATTCCTCCATCACCAAATGAACTCCAGAACCTCTGGAAGGTAGCTCACCGCCATATTTAAGAGTACTTGGGGTTAGGGTTAAATTAAAAGAATTAGCATTTAAAAAAATTTCTCCCAAGCCTAAAATTTACAAAAGAGTCAAGACTGGTGTCAAGTGGAATGCTGAATCAGAAAGTTGTGTCAATAAGTGCATCCAGCAAACTGTCACCAGACCAAAAACATTCAAGCATTTTTCTGCTGAAATTCCTAAATGTTCAGAGTTCCTATAATAATCAGAAGTTGGTGTATTGATAGGACACAACTGTCTCCAAATAGACAGGTGTCCAGCAAAAAAAAAAGCACTCAACTGTTAATTCAATCCAAGAAGCACACCAAAAACTTAGAGTAAACATAGGCCAGCATGCACTAGATATATTATGGGATCAACAAGGAAAAGGAAGATTTCTATATTGCCAATTTCTTTTTCCAGACACAACCACTGGTTCTTCTCCCTTGGCAGATAGCCATTTGAAAGCATGAAACATTGAGATTTATGGCTGTCTGCCAGTCTCCTGGGCACAGTGCCCAAATTTGACCTAACTGCAGTATTTACTGTTCAAATCAAGGGGACTTTTTTTTTTGGGGGGGGGGGGGGAGAAGAAGAAAAAGAAGAGAAGGTGGAAGATGAGCAAAGTGGTAAAAACCATTTTTCTTAAGGGAGTTTCTACTAGAAAAAAAAGAGAGTGGCTTCCAACTGAGGATTCAAAAAAAGTATCCAAACTATGACTTTGTATTGCCTCTGGTCATATTGGCCTGCGCACTTTTTGTCAGCCAAATTCAGCAAGCTGGGCTAATAGAATACTATTGTTGCAGAGTGGATTGAGCATTAAATGAGGAGAACCCCATTCTTCAGTGATCAGTTCCTGGGTGATGAGCACAACAGTCCATGCACTTGTGTGCCTGTGATGAAGCAAGAAATGGAGAAAGTGTAGGATTTTACAAGTCGACGATAGCTTTAAACCCCCCTTCAGTGTATTTAAACATTTACCTTTTTCTCAAATAACCCCATTTTGAAAAACAGTCAAGTAATCTGACATAATAATAAAATGTGAGGCTGGATGAACACAGCAGGCCAAGCAGCATCTCAGGAGCACAAAAGCTGACGTTTCGGGCCGAGACCCTTCTAGGCCCGAAACGTCAGCTTTTGTGCTCCTGAGATGCTGCTTGGCCTGCTGTGTTCATCCAGCCTCACATTTTATTATCTTGGAATTCTCCAGCATCTGCAGTTCCCATTATCTCTCAAGTAATCTGAGATGCAGGATGACCTGATATTCTTAAAATCAGCACAAGTTAGGCTGAACAACCTTGTGGGAAGACAGTAGTCAAACAATTTAAAAAGAGTCTTCTTTCAAAGAAGGAATTCCAAAAAAAAAGGACCAAAATCAGACTGTTCTCAACTGAAGTCTGGTTCAGATTGTGGGTAAAGGAAAGAATTTTCTTTGGCTAGTTTTCTGGCCAAAGTTGGGATTGGAGCTACCAATTCCTGCATGATTAATAGGGGAAGAAAGGAGGGGAGTCCAAAATGTGGCATCAGGTGGACTTTACTCCTACTATGGTAAAAGGAGAGGGAGTGGTGAAGTTGAGTAAAACCCTTGGTTTGCATTGGTGCACCACCAACTAAAAACAGGACTAAAAAAGTGATGTATGAAAACAAGATCAAAAAATATTCGAGGTCTTTAAAACCTCTTAAAAAAAGAGAGTGATCTTTGTACAGCTGGCTAGTGGGGGGGGGGGGGGGGGGTGTGGTGGAAGAGAAAGAAAAGAAAGGACAGAGTGAAGTCTCAGAAGCTGACCTATTCTTATGCAATTTTGCATTGGAGGGAGGAAAGTTCCCTCCTGGTACTGAAAACAGTATATAAATCTTCAGAAGATGTGCAGTTCAGGTTGCAGATGTTTGGTTGGTTCACTCGTCGAGCTGGTTCATTAGTTTATAGAAGTTATTACCCTATCATCAGCACAGCCTCTGCTGAAGTACTGTTGCATTTTTCACTTAATATTTAAACTCTACAGGCTGTTTGAGTTAATTGCCTTAATTCCAGGTTTGGTTAGCATTGGTGTCCTTCTTGGAGAGCCAGGCTTCTAGGAATTCCTGACCTTGTCTCTGTTTGGCTTGTCCTAGGATTGTTGTATGGACACATGGGCATGTACCCAAAGATCCCTCTGTACAGCAATGCTCAAAGAGAGAGGTCCTGCTGCTATTTCCTCTTGCATTTGACCTCCAAAAAAATGGAAAAATCAGAATCTCTATGGTGTGGAAACAGGCCCTTTGGCCCAACAAGTCCACACTGACTCAAGCATTACACCCAGACCCATCCCCCGATAACCCAGTTAATCTCCACATCCCTGAACAGGCACTTTAACATGGCCAATCCACTTAGCCTGCACATCTTTGGACTGTGGGGAGGAAACCCATGCAGACATGGGGAGGAACATGCAAACTAAAAACCAGACAAACCAACTGAGGGTGAAGTTGGACCTGGGTTCCAAGTGCTGAGGTACTAGTACTAACCACTGAGCTGCCCCAAGTCAGTTTGGGCAGCAGAGTGGTTAGCACTGCAGCCTCACAGCACCAGGGACCCAGGTTCAATTCCAGCCTTGGAAGACCATCTGTGGCGTTTGCATGTTCAACATCTGTATGGGTTTCCTCTAGTTGCTCTGGTTTCCTCAGTCCAAAAGATGTGTAGGCTAGGTGGATTAGCCATGCTAAGTTGCCCAGAGTGTGTTCAGGGGTGTATGGGTTATGGGGGAAAATGGGTCTGGGCGGGATGCTGCAAGGAGCAGTGTGGACTTGTTGGGCCGAAGGACCTGTTGTTTCCACGCTGTAGGGAATCCATGCTAGTTGTCTAGTTTAAACTCAGTCTGCTATTTCTCCACCCAACTTATCTATATCTGGTTGTAACTTCAAAAAAACAACCTTCATTATCCAAACCAGTGTGTTGGCTGCAAATTTACTGCTCAGACCACTAACCCCTCAAACTACCCTATGACAAAGGCAAATTTTGTCTCTAGCTTGCCAACTCATCATGGGTGCCATGACTTAAATCTTCTGGACTGGCCTTACATGAGGGACCTGGTCAAGTGCTTTAGGAGTCCAGCTAGGTAACAACCATTGGCATATTCAAGCACCTGTGGCATGGAGTTTTTTTTCTTGAGGAAATGACAGAGACCTCCCCCTACACAAAGTCATGGTGATTATCCTTTGAATTAGAGTTTTAATTAAATTCTCCAAACACAGCTAAATCCTGTCCCCACAAAACTAAAATCATTTCTCCACCAAGACAAGGCTCACCAGCCTAGACTGCCCTGGATTATCACTGTTGCTGAGCATGCACGAGAGAGAGTGTGCGCACGAACCTTTGTGGCTAAAGAGGGTATAGAAGATCTCAGTCAAGGCCTAAGCCTGATGGGATAACATGGAGAAGATTTGTGGCTCAGGTCAAGTTTCTGGATGCAAGTTTCCTCCCTGAGCTGCAAGGTTAGTTTTCAGATGTTTCATCACCATTCTAGCTAACAGTGAGCCGCTGATGAAGTGCTGGTGTTAGGTCCTGCTGTCTATTTATCTGTTTAGGTTTCCTTGGGTTGGTGATGTCATTTCCTGTTTTTTCTCAGGGGATGGTAGATTGATTTGGAGCCAAGTGTGTTTTGTTGATGGAATTCCAGTTGGAATGCCATGCTTCTAGGAATTCTCGTGCAGGTCTCCATTTGGCTTGTCCTGGGATGGATGTCTTGTCCCAATCAAAGTGTCGTCCTTCCTCATCTGTATGTAAGGATACTCGTGATAGTGGGTCATGTTGTTATGTGGCTAGTTGATGTTCATGTATCCTGGTGGCTAGCTTTCTGCCAGTTTGTCCAACATAGTGTTTGTCACAGTTCTTGCAAGGTATTTTGTAGATGACGTTTGTTTTATTTGTCTGTATAGGGTCTTTTAAGTTCATTAGCTGCTGTTTTAGTGTGTTGGTGGGTTTGTGGGCTACCCTGATGCCAAGAGGTCCGCGTAGTCTGGCAGTCATTTTGGAAATGTCTTTGATGGAGGGGGGAGTGGTCATGGTTTGAGCCAGTTTTGTCTGTTTGGGCTTATTGCTGAGGAATCGGCAGACTGTGTTCATAAGGTACCCGTTCTTTTTGAATACACTGTATAGGTGATTTCCTTCTGCTCTTAGTTCCTGTGCTGCAGTGTGGGGTGGCTCGTTGGAATAACATTCTAATGCAGCTTTGTTTGTGGGTGTTGGGATGGTTGCTCCTGTAGTTCAGTATTTGGTCCATGTGTTTTCCTGTAGATGCTGGTTTGAAGTTCCCCATTGACTGTTCGCTCTACTGTGACATCTAGGAATGGCAGTTTGTTGCTGTTTTCCTCCTCTTTTGTGAATGTTATGCCAGTAAGGGTATTATTGATGGTCTTGAAGGTTTCCTTGAATTTGTTTTGTTTAGTGATGACAAAGGTGTCATCCACATAGCGGACCCAAAGTTTGGGTTGGATGATTGGCAGAGCTGTTTGAGAGAGTCTCTGCGTTACTGCCTCTGCTGAGAACCCTGATATCGGAGATCCCATGGGTGTACTGTTGGTTTATCTGTAGGTTGTTATTGAAAATGAAGTGGGTGGTAAGGCATGGGGTGCTTTGAGGCATGAAACACCTCAATAGAGGCATCTGAGAATAAATTATACTGTTCTAAACAAAAGGCAGAAGTTGCTGGAAGAGCTCAGCAGGTCTGGCATCATTTGAAAAAACAAACAACTAGAGTTAACCTTTTGGGTCCTTGTTCTGAAGAGTCTCAAAGCATTAATGGATTTTTTCTTCAGATGATGCCAGACCTGCTGAGCTTTTCCAGCAACTTCTGCTTTTGTTCCCGATTTACAGCATCTGCAGTTCTTCTGGTATTTAAAAAGAAAACCCACACTAAACACTTCTAATCTTACCACTCATACTTTGAGTACCAATGCAATCTTGCCCAATTCTGGCTACACAAGATTCCTTTGTCTTCACGTGGCCTTCATCTGCAGAAGATTCTCACCAAGCTCACTTGGAGAAGGGCATTAAATGCTGCCAACTGGTAGAGTGGTCATCAGCCAATAATTCAAAAAGGTATGGTACAGCCCATTGTTATTTTAACCAAAAAACCCTATTCAGGAGGCACAATACAGAGATCACTGTTCAGTCAAGAACTTGCCCAGCAACAGAAGTTTAAATTGTTCCCTTTCCGACACAAAGATTTCGAAAAAAGGGTATGCTGCCAAATAAGGGACAACTTTGTCACCAATTAAGGGGAGGTGATGGCCTAGTGATATCATTGATCTATTAATCCAGAAACCCAGGTAATGTTCTGGGGACCCAGCTTCAAATTCCATATGGCAGATGGTGAAATTGGAATTTACAAAAAAAATCTGCAAGAATGCTAACAAAAAAAGTTGATTGTTGAAAAACCCATCTGGTTCACCAAGGCCTTTTAGGGAAACAATGCACCATCCTTACCCCATATGGCCAACACTTGACTAGACCCACAGTAAAGTGGTGGGCTCAACTGCTCTCTGGAAAGAGAAGGATAAGCAATAAATTCTGGCCTGGCCAGTGACATCCACATCCTGTGAATGTATTAATAAAGTAACCAGCAGGCTAAGACATACTTCTATTAGGTATGGTAAGTGAAACTGACTGATTAAAGTCCTTTTAAAAGAAACATGCATTATCTTAAACCACTGATTTGCGCACAACTCTGCAGTCAACTATACAGAAACAGACATGCCCATACCAAAAACCTGGAAGGATCACAAGACTGGTAGTGAGGTACAGGAGATTTCAAAGCAGCATTCTAATTTGAATTTTTTTTTAGGGTTCTTCAACAGAAATCAGTAGCTAAAAAGACAAATCTCAAAATGTGAGAAATCATAGAATTCTGTCAGAGGCACCTATGGAAGCCCCGCTATTGACTAAATCCACAAGATGGAGATCAGTTAGATTTGTGGATAGTAATGGCATCCAAGAATATGGCAGGAGGGAGGGTTATGCACAGGAAAGAGGTGTCGATGTTGACAGATCAGCAATGATTAAGGAATAGGGCTAGCCCCAAGGCTGCTCTGCCAGTGTTAAATAACAAGCTGTAGAGCTGGATGAATACAGCAGGCAAAGTAGCATCAGAGAAGCAAGAAAGCTGATGTTTCAGGTCTGGACTCTTCTTCAGAAATGGCCCATTTCTGAAGGGTCCAGACCTGAAACGTCAGCTTTCTTCCTGATGTTGTTGCTTGGCCTGCTGTGTTCATCCAGCTTGACACCTCAGATTCTCCAGCAATCAGCAGTTCCTACTATCCATGTTCCTATGTTGTTCTGTTTGGTTTGAAAGCCTGATAAGAGATAATTACAACTGGGGGATTTTATGACTTCCCAATACAACATGCTGTTCAAATTGAAAACTTAAGCAGGCAGCCTGCCTTTTCCACAATTGTTGCTTTTTTAAGGCTAGCCTCAGATGAGCATGTGTTCATGAATAACTGTACATTATCACTCTAATAAAATGCTGGATAAACAAAGGCCACAGGATGATTGTCAGATGAAGGTGATTGGCAGGAAAAAGTTGCATCACATACTGGAAGAGGAAAGAGAAAAATTAAAAGTTAGAATTTTGTTGCTAGTTAACAATGGATTGTATTATACATGTTAAAGAGTGGTTTCATCATCAAGTTAGTGACGTCATCATTAATTGAGCTCTGATGAAGTGATGTTATTCTACTCAGCTTGGAATTTATACTGTCTGGTCTGTTATGGTGCATACTGTCATTTCCAGTTTGGATCTGCATGGGTTTGTACATGAGGTCCAATTTAGTGTTTGTTGATTGCATTACAGATGGAGAACCATGCATGCAGGAATTCCTCAAGGCATTGGTGTTTGATTTGGGCTACTATGGTTACCTTTCCCAGTTAAGCTGATGGGCTTCATGGTCGAGTATACAGATATTTTTAAAAAGTCTATGGCATTATTTTGCTACTAGCTGAAATTTGTGTATATTGATGGCTCATTAACTTGTCTGATGCAATGTTTGCAGTGGTCAGTGCAATGGTAATTTGTAAACCAATTTGGTTCTGCAAATTGTGGGAATGGGAGTCTTCAATACCAGAGTGATCAGCATAGACTGGCTGCAGGCTGCCATGATTCCTCAGAGTCTTACATCAGTGCCAACATGTTTTTTTATATAGGGCAGTATGGCCAGTATGTTTGGGTGTACTGGGTCCTGGTTTGTTTAGTAGGCATCTGTGAATGCAGTCATGGGGAAGGCCATTCATAGTGAGGGTTTTGTAGAGGTGCTCTTCCTTGTCCCTACCTGGAAGGGACTCTGGCTGCATGTAACTGTCCGTGTTGAGTTAGCACATTCACCCCATGCCTGTGTGGGCACCCCCCTGCCCCGCCACAGTCCAAGGAGGGACGGGGGACACACACGTCAGGCAGCAGAGTAGGAAAGCTGATGTTTTGGGTCTAGAGCCTCCTTCAGATTCAGCTTTCCTACTCTTGATGCTACCTGGCCTGTTTTACCTCATTCTCTACTATTAGCAATTCCTACTAGTTCCCACTATGAGAGTGGGTTTTTTCTGTAGTTTGATTTGTGGACTGAAGTGGGTAGGGGACAGTTTAAAAAGTGAGATTGGTGAGGGGATTGCTGCACTTCAAAGCAAAACCTGACTCATTTTAAGTTTGTACTCCACTGCTGCTTGAACCGGTGGTAAAAGAGTTGCCAAGTGAATGCAACTTGGCTACAAAGTAGCTGTTTGGTCAATGTTTACAAGTGATCAGTTTTTGATGGCCTTCTCTCCCAAGAACTGATTTCCTCAGTAGCCAAGCAGCTTTGGAGTCTGAACACAGTAGTATGAAGCCATCAGTTTGTGGCAATAAAAAGCCCCTTTAAAGCCTGAAAGATAGTTTAATCCTTCCTTCCAGTTGCTGTAAGCTATCACTTAAAAACAAGGCAGTTATTTTTAAAAAATGCAGTTATGCTGTGCCTCCGAGGGGGGGGGGGGGGGGGGAGAGGCACAAGTCCCCTCAGCAAACTACTGAAGTAAGGACCATTGAACTGCATTCCCAGTCACTGTCTGCCTCCCCAATTTAATTACTGATAACAGGAACTGGTATTAAGCACTGAAAAAAAAGTGTGCTGTGCTATCAAATCAACTGGAGTTTGAAAGATGGGTAAAGTTTATACAGTTCTGCATCTTTTTGAAACCCTGGTGACTGCAGGATGAACACGGCCTGATTATCAAATCAGTACCCTCATGAGGTATAACATTCACTTCAGTTTCTGAAGATCGGCAGACACAGGATGTTGCCACTGGGGCTTTAGCAAAGGTCATGCATTGAATGTTGATGAAAAGTTAGTTTTTCTTGTTGGATGATTATTTCAGTACTTTTAGTGCAAAGTGGCACATGTCTAAAAGTGTTATCCAGGTCATGCTGCACTTTGAAAGGTTCAGTTTTAATGCTTTAAAAACAATGGGATATCTACACTTGTGGGGAAGGGCTTGTTCTTGTGCTATGCTGTTACAGTCTTCTGATTTTGAGGGAAAGTCATTGAAACAGCTGAAGATGGTTGGGCCCAAGACACTGCCCTGAGGAGCTCCTGCAGTGATATCATCTTAGATATGCGGCTTCCAACAATCTTATGCTCGATGATGCCAATTCATGGAGAGGTTTACATGGAACAATTCAGCACAGAACAGGCTCTTGATGTTGTGCCGACCTGTGAACTAATCCAAGCCCATCCCCCTACACTATCCATATGCTTATCCAAGGACTGTTTAAGTGCCCCTAATGTGGCTGAGTTAACTACATTGGCAGGCAGGACATTCCACACCCTTGCCACTGAGTAGAGAACCTTGCCTCTGACATCTGTCTTAAATCTATCACCCCTCATTTGTAGCTATGCCCCCTCATACAAACTGAAGTCATCCTCAGAAAAACTCACTTGTCCACCCCATCTAAATCTTGTCTTAGCCACCTTCTCTCCCATGAGACCCAAGTCCTTCAGCCTTTCATCATAGGGCCTGCGCTCCAGACTAGGCAACATCCTGGTAAATCTCTCCTGCACCTTTTCCAACAATTCCCTACAACTCCCATTTTTTGCTTGGGCTCCTTTAAATGCTGCCTGGATGCCAAGATGTCTCCACTTTTTGGTTCAAAACAGAAGCTGGGTTAAGAGTATGACCCTGGCAGAACCTAATAGTGAGCATATTGTTGCTGATTTAGTGCAGTCAACATCTTCCAATCCTTTTTGATCAAGAGCCAAGTCATGGAACAGTAACTGACTAGTTGATTTGTCCTTTGACAACTTTAGATTTGGATAGATTTCTATTAAGACCAGAATAAGAGTAAACAATTTTTGTTCTGAGGCTGCTCTGCTATTCAATGAGATGACAACTTGATTGCCACCTATCCTGCCTGTTAACATAACCCTCTGTTTTCCCTATGTAATCTAAAAAATCTTGTCCAAGTCAGCCTTTGATTCAATGACAGCCACCATAAACTATCTGGTGTCAGTCTCAGACTCACCATGCTAAGAAGCCACTATTACTACTAATCTCTAATGGGAGACTCATTTTTAAAATCCAAGCTGCATTGTTCTAAATCCCTCAAGGGAATCCTTTCAGCATCCACCTTATCAAGCCATCTGAGAATCTTGCAGCTTGCCATCATTCTCCTAAAGCCAAGTGAGTTGTAGTTCTACCAACTAACTCTTTCTCTAACCTCAGGAATCAACTGGAGTAAGCCTTTGGAGTTGCTTCCAAAGCAAGTACGTGCTTGCTCGAGTATGGAGACTAAAACAGAATCAATACTCCCCACCTATGGTCTCACCAATGTCCTGTTCAATATCAAAATCTTTTTAATGCAGAAAGCTGAGGTGGGTGAGGAAACATCTTTTATGGTGGGGTCAGATTGTGGGTGGCAGAGGATGAGGCATTGAATTGGGGAGGTTGGTACATGAACATGAACAAGTTGCGAATTGGTTTCTGGGGAGATGGAGTAGTCTAGGAACAGGAGAGGACTTGGAAGTGGTCCAGGTGAAAAAAACCAAGCACTGGGTGGAAGGTGTTGGCAAAGTTGATGAACTGTTTGAGCACCTCACAGTAGCACGAGGCTACACCAATGCAGTCTGTCCACCATGTTGATGACTGAGGCAAGGGATAGTGCCAATGTAGTTGTGGAAGACAGACTGTCCCTCAAATCTTATGAAAGGGACAGGCATCTCACACACACCGCATTTGTAGCGAGTGGGAGGAATCAAAAGCTGAGAGCAAGGACCAGTTATGCCAAGCAAATGAGAGTCAGTGGAGGGTCAGTCTACAGGAGAAGCAGATGGCTTGTAGACTCCATGGGGGTGGGGAAGAATACATGGACCAAAGAGAAATTAAAAAGCCACCTGAATTTTACTACCAAGACCACTGAGAAAGAATTAACATCCTACTTGTATTCTAATATTAGAATACAAAAGTTCAGCTTGATGTGGGCAATAATATAGGGAAAGACAAGAGTTTGATTCCAGTGATACATGAATACTGCTTCAACTATGCCTGATAATTCAAAGGGGTGAGCAACAGAACATTTCAAACCACTAACTTCCACATTTCAAATGGAGTGTATTAGTCAGAGAGCAGCCCCCTATGGGAAAGGTGGGTTGTCAAATGGACCATGTTCATTACTCAATTCCAGCCATATTAACATGGCTTTTACCATTTAATCATGGGTCCACAGGTTTCTTAGAATTTGCCACTGAAAGCAATGAGAATGCAGCAATCAAGTGGGTCTTCAGGGGGTTATGTGCCAATAAGTAATGAAGCTGTATGGAAGAAGGAAAGACTTTGTTCACAGACTTGTGCTGAGAAATTTTGCCTTGAAAACTAGAGGTAAATGTCTATGAGATGTACTCTGGAATAGCAATACCATCAAATCATGGTCACTTTTGCTGTTTACCACTTGGGCCTAACAGTGACCAAAAACTAAACTGGATCAGCCATAAGTACTGTAGGCAAAAATAGCAGCTTGGAGGCTGGGAATTCTGCAAGTAACTCACCACCTGACTCCAAAGCCAATCCTCAATCTCAAGCTGGAGTAGTAGTATTTCCTGGAAGTCTGCAAGGCTCAAATCTAGAGGTGGTGACATTAAGTCTGAAAGGGTTAACAGGTGAGAGATAAACAGCAATTTAGGATGTCATCTGACTACATGGGCAGAACAGCTCAGCATCTCACGGAAAAGCTTTTAGCTAGTTGCCAACAGAATAAACTAGACTAGAACAGCACAACCATTGTGCCAAATACTATGCTTAAAATTAAAACTAATCCTTCTGCCTGCCCTTGGTCCATAATCGCTCCATTCCCTATGTATTCTTGTGCTCATCTAGGAGTACCCTAACATCCCTACAGCATTATCTGACCACTTAAGGCAGCACATTCCAGACATTAACTGAAGAGGTGCCCTCATCACTTTGATTACGTGCCACTAGTTTCAGGCATTTCAACTTGGTTGATTAAACCATCCCCCAATCTATACATCTCAATTCTATATTCCTCATGTACCACCCGACCAACCTCCAAATCCAATGCATCATCCAACATTTCTGCCGTTTGCAATCTGACCCTACCAAAGACATTTTTCCCTCCCCACCCTTGTGCTTTCCGGAGGGGCCACTCACTGACTCCCTTGACTGCTCCACGCTCCCCTCCAGCCCCACCACACCTGGCACTTTTCCCATGCAAATCGAAGCAAGTGCTACACCTGCCCCTATACCTCTCCCCTCAGAGCCCAGGCCCTAGGAAGGCTTTTCACAAACAGATGTTCACCTGCACATCTGTCAGAGTGATATGCTGTATCTGCTGTTCCTGTCATGGCCTCTAAAAATTGGGGAAGCCACATGAAGGTCTGGGGACTGCTTTGTGGAACACCTATGCTGTTTGCAACAAACAGCTGTAAATCCTGGTCATGAACCATTTCAATTCTCCTCCTTTTACCGTTTCTCTTTTCTTCCCCCCACCCCCTGACTACATGCCCATCCTGGGCCTCCTGCACTGCCACAATGCCACCACCTGAAAGTTGCAGGAACAGCATCTCATATTCCACTTGGGAAACCCTGCAGCCCAAGGGTATCAATGTGGATCTCAAGCTTCAAATCTCCCCTGCCCTGACCACATGCCAAAACTAGCCCAGCTAGTCCCTGTCTCCCAAACCATTCTTCCCACCTCAAGCCCCACACCCATCCCCTACCACTAGCCTCATCCCACAATCTGTTCATCCTCCTTGGACTGACTTATCCCCCTAACTCCCCACCTACTTCACCGGCTCTAACCTTATCTTCTATCCACCTCCCCTGTCTCCCTATTTCAGAATCCCCTTCCCCATTTCTGAAGGGCCCTGACCCAAAACATCAAGCTTTCCTACTCTTGATGCTGCTTGGCCTGTTGTGGTCATCCAGCTTCACACCATGTTATCTCAGATTCTGCAGTTCTGGCTGTCAATTTTATAGCCAGAAGCTTGCCTCCAGCTTCTGCTGCTTTAGAGAACAATCCTGGCTTTTAAGCTCTTGGTTCAAGCCCTCTAATCCAGGCAGCATCCTGCAAAGTCTCTTCTGCACCCTTTTCCAAAGCCTACAAGTGCTTTCAGGAAAGTGGCAGCCAGAACTGAACATTTTAAAACGCAGCCTAACCAAAGTCTTAAAGCTACAATGGCATCCTCATTTGTACCCAATTCCAACCAATAGAGGAAAGCATGCTAGACAGTTCAATAGACAGTGTGGATTTTCAGGAAGCTACAGACTAGGATCCCACAAGTCCTCTGTACAATTACTGTACAAAAAGGGTCCTGCCATTTTAACTATACTTTGTCTTAACATTGGATCCAAATGCAGCAGCTCACATACCTGGATTAAATGCCACCTGGTATCTCCATCCATATCTGCAGTTGATTACATCAGCCTCCTTTACAATCTTTTATACCATCCAAAACTCCTAATGTCTGCAGCCTTATCGACCCACTTGTCTACATTTGCATCCAAGTCATTTTATTTAAGTCACAAACAGGTTCCAGTTTGGATCCCTGAAGAACACAAGTTGTGGACTTCTAGCCAGAAAAAGAAAACACCCTACTACTGCTATCCTCTGCCTTCTACTGGCAAGCCAAATCTGAATCCAGTGATTGAGTCACTATGGATCCCATCCATCCTAATCTTCTGCTTTCGACCAGAAAAAAGAAAAACAATATCTCCTCTGCTACACCACATCAAGCATGGTCTGTAGATTCCCACATTTAAAAGGGAGCAACAGCAAAAACAGAACAAGAGAAGCAGGAATAGACTATTTGGCTCAGGCCTGCCAAATTTGCCCTAGGCCTCGACACTGGTCCACAGATTTGAGTGCTAAAACAACAAGGACAGTATCCCATCTTCAAGTCACCCTTTAAGTGTGGGAAGTCCTGGAAACAGTTGAGTGAACAGGATATCTGACACATCTGTCAGCCAGGGCTCCCTGCTCAGGTCTGTTTAATCTGGCCCTCAACCTGACTGGCCTCATTACAATCACCACATCCCTTCTCCCACCCCCACCCAAATGAGTCAAGGACTAAGCTAGTTTTTTTTTTGCAACTCATCCTGGGGTGTTTCAGCACCAGCTCAGGTTTCTTAACCTTTGTGCACTATGCAATGCCTGTATTCAAGGCAGTAATTCACTGCCTGCACCCAGTGTCATTTTGGAAGAAGTTTATTCTCAACAGCAACACTCACATTGGGGCATCTTCAGTGCTTGACAGGAGTGCCTCCAGGTTCAGGAAGTCAGAGAGGCAATCAAGGAGTTGGGCACATTCTGCTGCTGCACAGTTTGACAGTCTATGGTCCACATGATTTCATGCATTTGTTCAGGACCATTATGCTTTATGTAGCACTGGACCAGATCTATGTCAACTGTGCTTCTTATCTATGCAGGACCATGCCAGTCATTCTTGCAAAAAGTTACTTCAGGAGACGCTCTTAGTGAAGTCTTTTCTGACACTGACATTCTTGATCCTATTTCAAGATCCACCACAGCCCCCAGGTCCAGATAGATCAGATTTAAGCTGTGTGGGAGTCTTCTCACCACTTACAACTGTGGCAGCTACCCCTCGAGGTTCAAAGGGTGGTTCAGACAAACTGAACTGGTTCCCATTTGATTCTCTAGTGAATCTGTAGGCCGTTCCTTTAAGCCTGCCTTCAGAGTCTGTACTGCTCTTTCCAGAAGGCAGCTCATTGCACCTGCATTTGCTACATGACCTCAGTGATTATATGGTCTTATCTTTAGGCTAAATTCAGTGAGGGGCTCCAATTCTATGGGCAGCACAGCCTTACCCTTGAAGTAGGCTTAGCTTGTGGTCCATTGTTACAGACACTTGCATCCAGAAAGTAGCGGATGAACTTCCAGATGCTAAACATGACCACCACACTTCCCTACTCTCTGGCTAATACAGAGCATAAATAGGTCCAAAGTCCAGGACTGGTATATTGAGAGTTCCTCTCCATTGAGCCACCCATGAGCTAATGCCACTTGGATACAATGCCTCCCTGTACAGTGTCATACTAGATCTCATGCAGAATCAGTGTGCCAACACACTACAGGCAAATAGCTTCACTTTCTTCCCTGAAAAGTTGAAGCCTTGGCTACATCAACTCTTAAAGGGTCAACCTTGCAAGTGTTCATGTAAAGGTGCGAGGATGTGTGAACTTTCCATACTGATTCACCAGCCCAAGGAAAGACAAGCTTCAAACTGATGTGGAGACAGGACACATTTGATTGGGAAGATGGCGTGCTGGCATAGATATGACCTGGTCATGGGTTCCTGGAACACCAAGTCATACACCCACCTGGAAGAAGAAATGTCTAAAGATTAATGCCCAAGTGTCCCCATTGGTCTTCACTTATTAGGTGGTCATCCAGATAAATGGCAACCTGGGAATAGACCTTAGTGTTCTTCATTATTCAGTGAAGAATTGCACAGGTTTAATGGTACCCCAAAATGGCAATATGGTACAAACCCTCATGGGTATTAAATTGTAGAATACTCCTGGGAATCCTCATCTAACTGCAATTAGGAGGTATGCATGGCTCACATCCATCCTTGAAGGACAGCACCACCTGTCAGCTTTGCTGATAATGTTTAATGAACAGGATTGCATATTTATCCAGCTGTGAACAACAGCTGACTTTGTTCAAAATCCCAAAGATAAGAGGTAAACTGACCCGTCAGGCTTCATTGTTACAACTGATGCTGTCCATTCTGCAAGCTGGACTGGGTTTAGGGATTTTTGTCTTCCAGCCTTCCGATTTCTGCCTCTTTTGCCCATTAAGCAGATAGCACTGGGCAGGCCTTGCAGAATTGCTTCTTGGTCAATATGCAAGGTGTCCTTGGCTCTTAGATGGTTCCTCGACCTTCCAGAGAGGTATTCAGGTGAATTCTTCACAAAAGGGCAGCCATTTTCTAATGGAAAGTGTTGAACCAATCTAGTTGAATTCTCTCAACCAATTCTGTCCCAATCAAATCAATCTTAGGCTCACACCTTTCACTATTGCATAGTGGTAACTAAACCAGCTGCTTCAGATCAGAACCAGAAGGTTTGTACCCTTAAAATTGGCAAGGTCCACCAGCATAGGTTCTCAGTCTAGCCAAAGTCTTGTACAAAGGATTGAGTCTGCAAATTGTTAAACTGGTTCTGCAATTACTGAAGTGGCTGCACTGGTATCAACCTCCATTAGGACTGGGTAACCAGCTAAACACTTATTGATTGGTTCTGGTTTTGATGTTGCACAGCAACTTAATTGCTCTAAACCAGATGTAGACCAGTATCCAGGGTGCTCACTCTCCCAGATACTAGTCTAGGTTTTCTTACTCAATTCCGATCTAGTGGGACTCTTGCTGTCATTTGGAGTCTGCATACCTGCAGCAACTACATTGCCTTTGACCATGATCCTGAAAAACAAAAAGCACCGTTTGGGTCAAGGCTTGGCCTTGTTTTAGGGTTTTGCCATGGGCTTACCCAGAGTCCCTCTGTTTATAGAGAACAGCAGAGTACAGACCCTTTGTTATGTCAACCTGTGAAACCAATATGATACCCATCTAACCTACACTATTCCATTATCATCCATGTGCTTATCCAATGATCATTAAATGCCCTTAAAGTTGGCAAGTCTACTACTGTTGCAGGCAGGGCATGCCACACCCCTACTACTGAGTAAAGAGCCTACCCCTGACATCTGTCCTATATCCATCAGCCCTCAATTTAAAGCTATGTCCCTTGTGCTAGCCATCACCATCCAAGGAAAAAGGCTCACTGTCCACCCTATCTAATCTTATGGTCATCTCATGTCTCTTAAGTCACCTTAACCTTCTCTAACAAAAGCAGCCTAGAGTCCCTCAGCCTTTCATCCAAACTAGACAACAGCCTGGTAAAAATCTCCTCTGAACCCTTTCCAAATGCCTCCACATCCTTCCTATGTAGTGCAGCAACCAGAACTGGATACAATACTCCAAATATGGCCACAAAAATTGTGCAGCTGCAACATGCCCTCATGGCTCTGAAATGCAGTTCCCCCCCCACCCCCCCCAAAGCCAATAGAACCCAAACACTATGCTTTCCTAACAAGCTGGGTGGCAACTTTGATCTATGCACAGAGATCCCTCTGCACATCCACACCACCAAGAATCTTACCATTAGCCTAGTACTCTCGATTGTTACTCCTTCCAAAGTGAATCACTTCACCTCTTCTGCATCAAAACTCCATTTGCCACCTCTGCCCATGTCTGCAGCTTATCTATGCCCCTGTAACATCCTTCTGCACTATCCACAATTCCAACTTTAGTGTCATCCTTCTACACCTTCATCCAGGTCATTTATACAAGTGACAAACAGCAGTGGCCCCAAAACAGATCCTTGTGGTACACCACTAGTAACTAAACTCCAGGATGAACGTTTCCCATCAACTACTACCACCGTTTATGGCTAGCCAAAATCTCATCCAAACTGCTAAATCACCCTCAATCCTATGCCTCCATTTTCCAGAGGAGTCTATTGTGGGAAACCTTATCAAAAGGCTTTCCTGAAATCCATGTACACCACATCAACAGCCCCATTTAGAATTCTGTGTCCAATTTTGGGCCCCCACACCTCAGGACGGACATACTGGCCCTGGAGCATGTCCAGCATAGATTCACATGGATGATCCCTGGAATGGTAGGTTTATTGAGAGATAACAGCTAAGGATCCTGGGATTGTATTCATTAGAGTATAAAGGTTGAGAGGAGATGTAATAGAAACTTAGAAGATAATGTATGACTTAGAAAGGGTAGATGCTGGGAAGTTGTTTCCATTAGGCAGGGAGACTAGGACCTGTGGGCACAGCCTTAGAATCAGAGGTGGTCAATTTAAAATGGAAATGAGGAGACTTTTTCCAAACAGTGTGTGGTGGGCTTGTGGAATTCATTGCCATGGAGTGCAGGGGAGACTGGGACATTACAGGTCTTCAAGGCAAAGAGATTGACAAATTCTTGATCAAGGAATCAAGGGCCACAGGGAAGAGGAGTTGAAATGCCCAACCATGATTTAAATGGCAGAGTGGACTCGATGGACCAAATGGCCTTACTTCCACTAAGTCTTATGGTCTTAACCCTCAGCCACTGTTTGAAAAGGTGACCAAAAGAACTGAGGTTTGAGGCATGACCTACCCTTCACAAAACATTTGACTATCCTTAATCAAGTCATTCTTTTCTAGAAGATAATCCCCTCAAATCCTTTCCACTTTACCCACAACCAAAGTAAGACCAGTGAGCTATTACCAGGGCTGTCTACTCCTTGACCAAGGGGACAACATTTGCTATCCTCCAGTCTTCTGGCACTATTCTTGTAGACAATGATGATATAAAGATCTAAGCCAAAGGCTCTGCAATCTCCTCCCTAGCTTCCTAGAGAATCCTAGGATAACTCCCATCTGGCCCAGGGGACAGATCTATTTTCTACTTTCCAGAATTGCTAATACCTCCTGCTTATGAATCTCAAGCTCATCTAGTTGATGAGCTTGTATCTCCATATTCTCCTTGGCATTGGTATTCATACAAGAGAGTAAAAAGATACAACACTTCCTACTACTGTCCTTAATCTAAGAATTTTTATTCTTGACACCTATAGAAAGGTTTAGGAGTTTCCTTGATCCTACCTGCAGAAGGCTTCTCCTGGCTCTCCTTAGTCAGGAGGGACCTAAAGAGAGCTAACTTGTAACTCAAGTACCCTAACTGAGCCTTCACGCCTCATCAAGAGAGATTCAGCTTCTTTAGTAAGCCACAGTTCCTTTGCTCAACCAGGTACATAAACATGCAGTAGTGCTCCTTGAACAAACTCAACACTTCAATGGTGCCAACCCCTGCAGTTTCTTTCCTCATCCTATCCATCTTAAGTCTTGCTAATTGCCTATCCTACAGCTATAACTCTTGCTTTGGTGATATATGTCTATCCCCTGCCACAAAAGTAAACATAACCAAATTACCAAAGTGCTCACTTATCTTCAATTCTAACACTTGGCCTTGTTCATTTCCTAGTACCTAATCCAATGTTGTCTCTCTGGCCTCTACATACTGGAAACCCTCCTGCACATGTTGGACAAAAACCTGACCCATCTAAAGTATTCAAACTATAGCATCTCCAGTCAATATTTGGAAAGTTAATACCCCATAACTACCCTGTTACTCACTCCTGTCCAGAACCATCTTTGCAATCTTTTCCTCTCAAAGTTCCAGAGAGACTTAGTCCTGTAGAAAACTGGGAACATGAGATAGCTCCTGTTTCTATCAACCATTAGTACCCCAGAGTCCTCAAATCATCCTTTCTGCCACTGTAATACTGTCCTTGACTACTAATGCCACACATTTCCCCCCCCCACCCAATCTTACCGAAACATCTAAACCCTGGAACCTGCGACAACTATTCTTGTCCCTGCTCTATCCATGTCTCCAAAATGGCCACCACAGCAAAGTGCCAGGTACCAATCTGTGCTGCAAGTTCACCCACTTTATTCTGTATGTTTCCCACCAGCCAGTATACTCCTGTGACCTTAAAAAAAACTTATGATCTCACTGCTCAACTGTTCACTAGAGCAACAAATCAGGTTCCCATCCCCCTGCTGAATTAGTTTAAACCCTCCTGAAGATTAGCAAAATTTCCCTCCCAGGATGTTGGTAACCCTCTGGTTCAGGTGTAGACTATCCTGTTTGTAGAAGGCCCACCTACCCCAAAATGAGCCCCAAATTATCCAGGTTTCTGAATCCCTCCCTCCTGCACCATCCCTGTAGCCAAGTGTTCAACTATTCTCTTCCCCTCTGCCTCACCTTGCTGGCACATGGCATGGGTAACAAGCTGGAAGAATGCCAGTTGCAGGAACAGCAACTCATTCTGCTTGGGAACCTGTCAGCCAATTGTATCGATGAAGCTTGTGAAATCTGCAAAATTCCCCCCTCCCCACCTTCTTAACTTGTTCTGCCTCTCACCTAAGCATTGCCCCCACCCCAACCGTTTCCTACTTTACTAACCTCATCCCACCCCTTTGACTTGTCCATCCTCCCCAGACAGACTTGTCCCCTCCTTACATACACCTTCCCTGGATCCATCCCCCACCTTCAATCCACTTCTTCCCTCTATCCTTCTCTCCCCCTACCCTTTTATGAAGGGTCTAGGCCTGAAACATCAACTTTCCTGCTCTTGATGCTGCTTGGCCTGCTGTGTTCACCCAGCTCAACACTTCGTTGGATCAGAGATAGTGGGAATTGCAGATGCTGGAGAATCAGAATAACTAGTTGTTCTAGCTCTAAACTCCCTGAATTTCAGCCTTACATCCCATCCCTTTTCCCATTTGTGTTGCTGGTGCCTATGTGGACCATGACTTAGGGGTGCTCCCCCCCTCAAGGAACCATGACCCTGGAACACCAACCAAGTCTCCCTTGTTCCCAGAATGTCCTGGCCCCACAATGGGCAGTGTGTGCGTGTGGGGTGGAGGGGGGGGGGAAATAGAAGAGAAATCCCTGCATTGTCTACCTGTTCCCTGACTATAACCCATTGACCTTTTCTCTTGTACTTGAGGTGTGACTACCTCCCCATAAATCCTCTCCATTTACACCCCCAGCCTCCCAAAACGATCTGAAGTTCATCCAGCTTCAGGTCCCTAATGTGGTTTCCGAAGTTTTTTGCTTTTCTGGAGTTGGGTGCACTTACTGCAGATGAAGTCAGCAGGGACACCAGGTGACCCTTACCACCCATACTCTTATAAAAGGAGTTTGCAACTGCCTGAATAGCCATTCCCAAACAGATGGCTATGGGAGGAAAAAACCAGCCAACTTGTCAAAATTGGCACTCAACTTTTTTTTTTTTGGGGGGGGGGGGGGGGGGGGGAGGAGGAAGATGTCTCCTACCATCCTCTAATCAAGTAGTGTTTTGGTTAAAGCAACCAGCAAAATATTACCTCACTTAGCTGTCCCGTGACTGCTCCCAAACCTTCCCAACAGTCCCCCCTCTGAACAACTTCAACCCCCACCAACTCCACAAGGCAAGTCCCATCCTCAATGAGGCTATGCAAGTGGTGTTTCCCCAACCCCTGCCCAAGCTCAGGTCAGACTGGCAAGAGTATCCACTTCTATAAGAAGATCTAGGATTCATGCTCCATTATTCAACAATCATGCTGGTTTGGATTCAGCTAGGTGCTTTTGTATGGTTACAATCATTACCCCTAAATGCCAAAAGTCTTAGCATCTCATTAAAGGGTTAAACCAAAGTCACATTCTTCAGTCATCTTAGCCTAGTCAAAAATCCCAATATGGATTCCCTGGTTCAAACTGCAGAGTAAAACAGGTAGGTGTCTCAGAATTGAGGCAGCTTGGGTTCATTATTTCTTTTTAAAAAAGGTCAATTTGAGGTTTTAATACCTGATACCTCAAGGAAAGTTAGGAGCCTAATAACTGAATAAGCTGTGGGTCCACATGCTGTCAGAATTACTCATTGGAACAGGTAAAAAGCAATGTTATTTTTCCCAGGCAAGTGACATTCTTGCTACATATGGGGCCCAGCATTTGATGGCAGGATTAAAGTGAGGCAAGCTGTCTAAAACAGCACCATACCAGAAGTGCTTACTCAAGCTCAGACAACTGAGAAGCAAGTTTCTAAAAAATCCACCTCCCACCCCACCATTGCAGTTAGTTCAATGGCAGAGGCAGTTTCCAGTCACCCTTTTTTTTTAAAAAAAAGAAAGAAAAAACTGGCAAGTCCTTTGTACTGATCCAACATCCTCAGAGCAAACAGGACCTTGGGCTCCTGCTGTGTCAGCCAGGGCTCCCTGATTGAACCAGATTAACAGCCCCAGAGAACTTCTTGGGATGCCCAGTTAGCAGACCTCATTATAAATCACTACCAAAGTAGTCAAGGAACAAATCTACCTTTAAATACTTCCAGTGATCCAGCCTTAAACTCCCTGGGATACAGAACTATGAAGAATGAATTCCCCATGCAGATGGCTGAAAGGCCCTCTGCTTCTTGTCCTGCAGACCAATTAGACCCCCTCCACTGACTCCCTTATCCGCTCAGTGAGCTCATCCTCATACTGAACTTCTCTTAATTCCTCCTACTTCCCACAAAAGGTGGCCATGGGTACCTGAATGGGCCCAGCTATACCTGCCTTTGTAGGAACAATCTGAGAGACACAGGCACTATGCCCCACCTCTTCCTGCATTATATTGATGACTGTATTAGCACCACCTTGTGCTCCCACAAGGAGCACAAGCAGTTCATCCACTTCACTAACACCTGCCACTCCAACCTTAAGTTCATCTGGACCATCTCCAATACCTCTCCTTCCTGGGCCTCTCCATCCCCAGCAACACCTGGAAACAAACATCCATTTCAAGCCCGACGCCCACAGCTACCTGGAGTACATTTCCTCTCACCCACCTTCCTGAAGGAAAAAAGCCATCCCCTCCACTACGTCTGCTCCCAAGAGCTCTTGCTCAGGTGACTGCAACTTCCCTTCCAACAGGGGAAAAAAGTCAACCATGTCTCATTTTCCACAACTCATCCTTCACTCCCTCCCCAAAGTAACAGATCCCTTGTCCTCACATACCAGCCTGCCAACCTGAATCCAACACAAGTCAGATTGCAGATGGTGCAGAGACTTCAAAAAGACATTTTCCCCTCCCCACCCTTATGCTTTCCGGAGGGACGATGGACTCTACTCCACTTTTCCCTTGCAACTACAGGCAGGTTTAGCACTTCCTTTACACCTTCTCCCCTGCTCTGCCACAACCAGCCACTTCTTTCTCCGCTCCCCCCACCGCCACCAAATCCTAGGCCCTAGAAGATACTTGCCTCATCAAGCAGATGTTCACCTGCACATCTGCTAGAAGTATACTGTATCCACTTTTCCTGATACAGCCTCTTCTACAATCAGAAACCATGTAGTGGTTTGGAGATTGCTTTGTGGAACACCTATGCTCTGTTCATGACAAGCAACTGCACCTCCTAGTCATGAACCACTTCAACTCCCCTTCCTACTCCTTGGAGGGGGTGGATCATTGGTCTCCTGCAGTCCCACAATGCCACCCAAAGGCTGAAGGAACAGTACCTCTTTAGGAAACTTGTGGCCCAAATGGTGGCAACGTGGACTCCACAAGCTTCAAAAAAAAAAGAAAACCTCCCCTTCCCAAAATCCGCCCAGCTCATCCCCACCTCCCTAACTCATTAGTCCTTCCACCCACCTGTCTCCCCTGGACAGACTGACCCCCACCCCAAATACAGTCACTTTGGCCCATCTCCTCGCCACCCCTTTATCCAACTTCCATCCACCCTTCCCCTCCATTTCTGCAGGTTCCAGGCCCAAAAACATCAGCTTTCCTGCTCAGTGCATCCAGCTCTACACCTAATCACAATAAATTCTTTTGTATTTCAGCTTTAAGTATTCATTCAGGCCATAAGACAGGAGCAAAATTAGACAGACAATCTGGACCAGCAAGACTGCTCTGCCATTTGATCATGGCTGATGGGTTTCTCAAGCCCATTGTTTTTTCAACTTGAGTCTTACTAATTTTAAAAAGCCTCTATTGTAAAGAAGATAAAATAATAAAGAAACTGACCTGGCTTCTAGTCTTCTCTGGCATATGTTCAAAAAACCATATGGCTGAAAAACAAGTTCCTCATCTTGATTCCTTCCAGAGGCTGCACTTTTGGGTCCTAATCCCTCCTAGGAGTGGATAGGTCTTTGCTACATCTAGGCGTCAGTATTCTGCAAGCTTCAAAATTATATCCCCTTTCATGCTTCACAACTCAGTGATTAGATCCACTCTTCAACACTAAGCCCTTCATTCACAGGATCATTCTGGTAATCTTCCTCTGGACATCCAATGCCAGTACATCCTTAGATATCAGACTCAACTGTTCACAATATTTCAAATGCAGTTTGACAAGAACCTTATACAGCCTCCACAATATATCCCTGCTCTTGAATGCTAACATTGCATTGGCCTTCCTAATGTTCTACTGAACCTGCATGTTCTTTTGGGCTTCAGATCAATTTGTTTAGAAAGTAGTCTATACCTCTTTCTTACTAAAGTGCATAGCCGCGCCCTCCCTCCACCACCGTATTCTATCTGCCACCTCATTGTCCACCTCTCCTAGAGATAGTCCTTTGGCAGCCTCCCAACCACCTCAAAATTACTTGTCCCCTTCCACTCTTATTATCTGCAAGCTTAGCAGTATAGAGTCCTTAGTTTGACTAAGGGTTTATTGGGGCCACAACTACAGAACTCCACTAATCATTGGCTAGCCTCCTGTTTAAAAGTCATTATCCACACTGCCTTCTCTAGTTCAATCAATCCTCAGACACTAGCACCTCACCCCTAACACCATGGCATCTTAGCCTCGTGTGGTACTTTTAACAAAGGCCTTATGGAAATCCAAATAAAATCACATTCCCTGGTTCTTCATCTAATTTTCTGGCTACTTCCTCAAAAGACTAATAGAAGTATCAGGCATGACCTCCATTTGACAAAGCCATGCTGACATGCCCCATTTTCCACAAATTCCTTTCCTTGAAGTCTGCTACCAACTTCATTGACTCGGTCCACCTACATTTGAAGTAACTCATGATTATTCCAGTAGCAGCTTGATCCTTAGTAGTTGGGATGTTGGGCCAAAAATTATGATTTCCATTACAGTTCTTTTCCCTTTTGGTTCCTCAAGGATATAGATTCTATGCCTTCCAATACCACTGGTTCTTGTCAAATAGATTTTGTTTTACCAACAAGGCAACACTATCCTCTTGGCCTGCCTGTCCTTTTGAAAAGGACAAACTGATGTTCATTTCAAGCCCACTAACTCCCACAGCTACCTAGAAAACACCTCCTCCCACCCACCCTCCTGCAAGAATTCCATCCCCTATTCCCAATTCCACTGCTGCATCTGCTCCCAGGATGAGGCATTCCACTCCGCACATCCCAGATGTCCAAGTTCTGGAGTGACCGCAACTTTCTCTTTGCTCCTCCCTCTGCAGTGGTCAACACCACGCTTGGCTGCATCTCCCGCAACACAGCCCTCACACCCCACCACAAGAGGATCCCCCTCGTTCTCACACCGCCAACCTCCAGATACAACGCATCATCCCCCGACACTGCCACCATCTACAATCTGACCCCACCACCGAGACATTTTTTCCCCATCCCCCACCCTTGACTGCCTTCCAGAGAGGCCACTCTGCCTTGTTTGCTCTACACTCCTCTAGCCCCAGCACTTTCCTCTGCAACTGCAGGAAGTTCTACATTTGTCCCCCACACCTCCTTCACCCCCATCCCAGGCCAACTTTCCATGTTAATCAGATGTTCACCTACACATCTGCCAATGTGATATACTGTATCCACTGTACCTGGTGTGGCTTCCTCTACATTGGGGAAACCAAGCAGAGGCTTGGGGACCACTTTGCAGAATGCCTCTGCTCAGTTCACAACAAACAACTGCACCTCCCAGTCGTGAACCATTTTAACTCTCCCTCCCATTCCTCAGCCATGTCCATTATGGGCCTCCTGCAGTGCCACAGTGATGCCACCCAAAGGTTGGCAAAACAGCAACTCATTCTGCTTGGGAGCTTGCAGCCCAATGGTATCAATGTGGACTTCAAGCTTCAGGGTCTCCCCTTCCCCCACTGCGTCCCAGCACCAGCCCAGCTGGACTCCGCCTCCCTAACCTGCTCTTCCTCACACCTCCATTTCCCACTGACTAACCTCATCCCACCTCCTTGACCTGTCAATCTTCCTTGGACTGACCTATCCCCTCTCCACCTATCTTTTCTCTCCATCTTCAGTCCACCTCCCCCTCTCTCCCAATTTATTCTAGAACCCTCTCTGAAGGAGGATCTAGGCCTGAAGTGTCAGCTTTTGTGATCCTGAGATGCTGCTTGGCCTGCTGTGTTCATCCAGCCTCATTTTATTATCTTGGATTCTCCAGCATCTGCTGTTCCCATTATGTCTGACATCCTTGGATATTTTAGTTCCAAGCCCTGACCCCTTTGCAGCCACATCTGATACAAAACATCAGAACTGCCAGTTTCGTCTATCACATGCATTTAAGTAAAGTCCCCTCAATCCTGTGTTGACTGTGCCCCTTATCTGCTTTGCCAGAAGTTAGATACCTGAACCTTTCTGTAGTCATTATTCTGGAAACTTTAGTGAGTTGGTGTTGTGGAGAAGGCTCAGGAGGAGTCCGAGTCCTTATAACTGCTTTTCACCTGTTTGCCTACTTTATACATTAAAAAGACAAAGCCCTTATGTTTGTTCTATCAATGTTTCTAGATTTTCATGGCTTCTTGGTACAACATTCACATTCAGTCCCTTCCTTGGGTTTTCTAATAATGATCATTCCATCCCTAACCAGCAATCTTACTTTAGATTTTCTAGTCTTTCATGCAAGAGAAACAAACTTAAACCCCCATTTGAGAGATTCATCCAAGACTGATCCCAGAGAGATTTCACAGGGAACCTGTCTATAGGAACAGCTCCTTCATACTAGTTAGTTCAGGTAGTCATCTAGAGATTACCACTTTTTTTGAAAAAAATTTAGAACCTGGCTGTGCATTCTTTCATCAGAACCCTGCTACCTATCAAAATCCAGGTAGATCACAACAAATCTTCCCCTCCCATATTTCTCTGCCAGCCCAGAGATATCCTGACCCCAGGCACCAGGAAAGCAACAAGACCTTCAGGACTCTTGATCCTAGCCACAGAAGTGTCTAGTCCCCTGACTACAACATCCCCAGTTACAACTGTGTTCCTCTTATCCCCCACTTGAATGACTTGTACCACAGTTCCACATGGGGGGGGGGGGGTGCATGCACGGTAGTGGCGGTGAGTGAGTTAGGCATGAATGTAAAATTAAAATTTTTTAAAAAGGTGGCGCTGGAGTTAAAGACACAGGAGATAGTGAGGAAAGATCAATCCTAGATTGGTACAGTTGGGAGGATAGGGAAATGAGGGTGACAACCAAACCAGTCAGGGCAGGCAGAAACAAAAGAAAAAGAAGTAGAGAATGAGGGTGAGATCTGTCAATTAAACTACATATTATTTCGATGCAAAAGGCCTGACTGGCAAGACAAACTCAGGTCAGGATTGGGAATGTGGGCTGGGATATCACAACAATTCCAAAGATGTAGCTCAGGGACAGACGACTGGCAGCTTAATGTTCCAGGGTATAAATGCTATAGTAAGGATAGGGGGAAAAGGGTTTAAGAATTGGGGATTACACTAGCTGTACTTGGGGGGGGGGGGGGAGAAGATATTTCTGGGAATACATCCAGGGGAAGATATTTGGTTGAACTAGGAAAAGAAAAAAGAAGGATGATCACCTTATTGGGAAC